>NC_067229.1:3050000-3287500 GCF_019924925.1 Ctenopharyngodon idella
TCCGCGCCGTACGACAGCCACTGAAAGAAAAACACACGCTCAATATCACGACAATATCTCACAGAGCGAAAGAGAGCGAAAACGGCCATGAGATCCTTACCGGAGCAACTCCAAAAGAGTCGTAGTGAGCCACCAGGACGATAGTGGGCAGATCTTCTCCTCCTGCACCTGTGAGACGCCCCTGAGGACATAAATGAGAGATTATATGATGGAAATCACGCTTTGCTATTTGTGAGTGAGTAAAAAGGCAGACAGCTAGTGTCAAAGCCATACTGAGTGACATTTCTGCCATATCTCACTTTAAACGCAGACAGCTGCGCAACACAGGGTCAAAATTACAGTTGTATTTTTTTGTTGTTGTTGTTGTTTTACAAAATATTCATCTCTAAAGCGCATTCACACAATGACGTCTGCTCTTGTGTCAACAACACACGAGTCATGGTGCTCTCGTGAACGCACGTTGAAGATTAATATTTTGTAAATAAAGTGGTAAATTAAGTTTTTTTGTGCACACAAAGCCCTCGCGTCGCTTCATAAAATTGAGGTTAAACCACAGGAGTCACATGGAGCACTTTAATGATGTCTTTACTACCTTTCTGGGTTTGAAAGTGGTAGTTGCTCAGACTGTCAACGGAAGGACAAAAAGCTCTCAAGATTTTATCAAAAATATCTAAATTATATAAATTTGTGTTCTTAATTTGTGCTCTGAAGATGAACTAAAGTCTTTGGAACGACATGAAGGTGAGTATTATTAGATTATTAGAAGGTGAGTAAATCATTTAAATATGTTTTAAATAGACAGCAGCAATTAAAATTTTGTCAGAACCTGTAATTAATTACATGTTGTTTTGTTTAATTGTCAGTTCAGAATCGTGATCTCTATGTTAAACAAAAAAAATCATGATTCTTAATTTATCCAGAATCGTGCAGCTCTACATTAATGTCAAAAGGTTTTAACCCGATTTTAAGCAAATAATGGATTGAATTTTGGTCACAAATTTGACTTTAGAAGACATTGTTGTAGTCCAGAAGTTGAAGAACTACTTTTATTAATGTTTATTAATGTTAATTGATGATAAAGTAGCCTGAATGTTCTTCAAAACATCATTTTTGGTTCAGAGAACAAGGAAAGTCAAACAGGTTTGGTAGGACAAAAGGGTGAGTAACTGATGACAAAACCTTCGTTTATGGGTAAACTGGTCTTTTCTGGAGTCAGTTATACTCACCTCTAGGCTAGTAATGGCCCAATCACTGACAGCTTTACTCTGAGCTCCACTGGTCACCATCTGAAAACCATTAGCTGTCGCTGTGTGCAGCAGCACTGTTCCAAAACAAATACATACACATATTACATATATAAACACACACACACATTATTTTTTATTAATATGTATAAAAATATTATTATAAAATAAAGCATATATTTTATAAATGATACTTTTTATATAAAGCACTACATAAAATACAAATATGTAAATATTATGTTATTATATGTTATGTTATTATGCCTATACAATTATAATTATATTATACAGTTTATAATATATATATAAAATATAATTATATGCATAAGAATATTACAAATATATATATATATATATATATATATATATATATATATATATATATATGTATAAAATATAAACAATTAAAAACATTAAATATTAAATATATTAAGTTAATATAAATATATATATATATATATATATATATAATAAAAAATTAAATATATTTAATATTAATATAAAATAGCAAAATATTATAAATTGTACATATTTATATTAATATATGCTTTAATATATTATATAGGTTTAAATATAATATAATTGTGTATTATTTATGTACAGCTTATTGTAATTGAGAAATGTTATTTATATATATATATATATATATATATATATATATATATATATTAATATAAAATAGCAAAATACATAAAAATAATTATATATATGTATGTATTCTTGCTTTAACATATTATATTTCACTATAATATAATTGTATATATTTATGCACACAATTCATTATAATTGAGAAATTTTATATAAACAAATTTGTATATACAATAACAATTAAAAGGATTTTTTTAATATATATTAATATAAAATAGCAAAATATTATATAAAAATAACATTGTAATATTAGTTATATATAAAAATTTAAAAAATATTACATAAATATTAATATTATTAATATTACATTAAAAATAAAATATAAAAATAATAAAAACATTAAATTAAAAAGCATTTCATATAAACTACATTTGCTCTTGAATGTTCATAAACGATTTTCCACAGAAATACGTATGTTCCGGTACCTTCAGCAGCTGATGAAGACCCCTGCGAGGACGAGGACATCTGTGTCTGCGTGTAGATGGACAGCAGCTCCTCGTCCTCCAGGGCGAAGTACACGGGCACGATGGTCTCGGTGGCCAACAGCTCCGGCTCCAGCTCCATGAACTGCTACAGTGGATGAAAAGAGACCACAATCAGGTGGGAACATCCCACACGTGCCTCTGAACGGATCACAGCCTTACCTGCACTATGTCCTGAGGCATAGTAGACATGTTCTGGGGCAGTATGATGACCACGGCTCCCGCAGACTGTCGGAGGGCTTTCTGGTATTTCTCGAAAGAGAAATCGGCGAGCCGCATCATCACGCATCGCCTGCTGAGCACCTCGGCCTCCACCGTACGAGCCTCAGTGTTTAAAATGGCATTACGGGAACCTGCGAATCAATTTGGCTTGTTAATGCATGTGCCACATTTACTATGACAAAAACCTACCTATTTCATATTGCATTATGATCGGATGTTTTTCTTCCTCTTCACCAAAATATATCAAATAAGTATCTGAGAAATCCATAAACACCTGTAAAACCAGTTTATTCATGACTTCTACTCATGAAGATGTTTGATAAACAGAGCTGACACAATCTGACGCTTGGATGAAGGGTTATTATCCTTAACTAAGACTAAAACTATCGCTAATTTAATAGTAGAATAAATTAAACTAAAATAACACTGCAAAAAATATCAAAACTTTACACCCAAACAGCTCTGAAGGAGTCACAAGTTTTAAGTTAAGGTACCAATGTTTTTTTTTTTTTTGAACACGTACTATGGTAATGGTATTTCCTGGAGTACCTTGGTGTGGCATGCAAGGTTATTTTTGTTAACTAAAATAAACTATTAAAAATATTTTCGTGAAGATGAAATAAAAACAAAATATATATTTGATGAAATTAGTTAAAAGTTGAAACACTAAAATTTAAAACTAGAAACAGATAAAAACTAAAACTGAAATTAAGCGGAAATAAAAACAAACATATAAAATAGTAAAAATGACAAAAGCACATCAAAATGACTAAAAATTAAACGAAAACTGAAAATATAAAAATAAAAGCCAATTCAATTTAAAGTAAAAACTATTAAAACTTAATTAAAACTATAATAATACATAAATATTACTAATAATGTAAGAGTTCGTTTATTTAATCCCCAAACATCTCTGAAAGAAGTAATAATGTTTTTGTACTTATATACCGCGGTATTTAACATAGTACGACATGTAAATATCAAAAAGTCTATTATTCAACCGTTGATTGGTTTGAACCAAAAACCCCTCAGTTATGAGCCCTGAAGAACATTTTGAACCTAAAAACACGGTAATACCATGGTACCAGTCCGGGGTGTTAACTGAAAGGTTGTAGGTTTAAACCCCAGCTGACGTTGATTAATAAACCACTATGCCACCACATGTCCTAAATAGAAAGAGAGAGCTGTTAATAAAGCATTATATGGTCATATAAAGCGTGTTGTGATGGTTCATTACCGTAGGTTTGTCCCTGCAGGTCGTACTGCTGCATGCGGTACACGCTGAACTCATGCGCCGCTTCCGCGCGCAGCGGACACACCAGCACCAAAAACAGCACCAGACTCAGCGGAAACGACCACTTCAGCATGTTCTCCAACACCTCACTGGCCTCCTCGAACATGCTGGAGCCGGTTCGGTAGATTCCGAAGGAGAGAAACGGAAAAAAGACTGAATGAATGATTGACGGCGATCGCTCGAGCTGTCAAGCGCCGTGGTGGTGAGAGTTTCAGGCAGGCGAAATCATTGGACACCTACACGTCTGAGACTAACGTTTTATTTATGTACTACGTTTACCTTTTTTTTTTCATTACAGATTTCGTAGAATACAGCAAGTTAAGCATTTTATATTTTAGAAAATAATGACAATTTATGAAATCTTGTTCATGTGCCTCTTTTTGGTGTTGGTTGGGGTCCATCAGGAAAATTCAAGGACTACCTCATCTGACCTTTTTCAGATTTATTTATTTAAAACATACAAAATCAGTTACATTTGGGCAGTGCATACAATTCTTCATATAAAGAATAAATTACAAGCATAAATAACGAAATAAATGTCATTGTTTATAAACTTTCTGTCATGAGTCATTTTATCAAACTAATATTTTATTGGTTAGATATAAAACAATATGCCCCCTGAACTATACTACTACTACTACTACAAATAATAATAATGTTTGTATTAAAATATAGAATAAAAATGTCACAGGAAATAATTACATTAAGTGCCCTTGATGACCACTAGAGTGGAGTCTTTCCCCACAATCAAAACCTCATCCCTGTGGCATTTTCTTACTGGTTAAATTAGTCAAAGATGATTAACATACACTGTTATTATATAGAAGTAATTGAACTGTGATTTTACTGTCAGTTTAAATTCAGGTTTATACTCAGTTATTAGGGATTGATTAAATAAAATAAAATAAATATGAAGCTCAAATACCCAACAGTATTAGTTTGAGTGTGACATTACTCTTATGTATGTCAATTTTTTGTTTAGTTATTGGTCCATATAAAAATCTGTTTATCTATTTCTCTTTTCATTCATCGTCTTTGTGCTGCAGAATGTTATTCCCTGCACATTTAAATGATTAAAAGTATTTGATTTTTCAGTCTTGAAATGATAAAATCTGAGATACCTGTTGATTTTTGACACATCCACTCTAGAAGATGTTCTATTCTATTCTATTCTATTCTATTCTATTCTATTCTATTCTATTCTAAATAAACATTTGATATGATTACAGCAATATTTCTGGTTCCTGGCACAGATATTCAACATCCTGGTGTGTTTGTATTAATTGAGCATATTTATTTGAATATTAATCATATGAAAATACCAGAGAACACTTTTACACAGTGATCTGTTCCTGCTCCATAAAGCCATTAGAGAAACTCTGAAATCAGTCTGAGAGGAGAAACAATTGAGACATTTGATAAGAAATGAACAACAAACGAGCTGAAGACAGTTAAAGGATTAGTTCACTTTAAAATGAAAATTAGCCCAAGCTTTACTCTCCCTCAAGCCATCCTAGGTATATATGACTTTCTTCTTTCTGATGAACACAGTCGGAGTATCACCCCAAAGCTCCTAAGCTTTATAATTACAATGCACGGAAACCACCTGTTTGAAACTCCAGAAAGTGCATCCATCCATTATAAACATACTCCACATGGCTCCGGGGGTGGGGGTTTAATAAAGGCCTTCTGAAGCAAAGCAATGCATTTGTGTAAAACAAATATCAATATTTAACACGTTATGAAGTAAAATAGCTTCCGTCAGATCGCCTTTCGTATTCAACTTAGGAAAAAGGCGTATCACCTCTCGCACTTCAAAATGCTTACGCTATGTCCTATGCCTTCAGTATTCAACTTACAAAACTTTTCTCGTAAGTTGAATACGGAAGGCGGTCTGGCAGAAGCTAGATATTTTACTTTATAACATATTAAATATGGATATTTTTTTTTACACACATATCGCTTCGCAAGACCCCCTGGAGCCGTGTGGAGTACATTTATGATGGATGGATACACTTTCCTGAGCTTCAAAGTCATTTCCCTGTTCACTGCCATTATAAAGCTTGGATGCGTCAGGATATTTATTAATATAACTCCGATTGTGTTCATCAGAAAGAAGAAAGTCATATAGGATGGCTTGAGGGTGAGTAAAGCTTGGGGTAATTTTCATTTTAAAGTGAACTAATCCTTTAACCCTTTAAGACCTGGCTTTTTTAGAGTTTTTTTTTTTTTTCTCTGAGCGACATACACAAAAGTAAAGACTCATAACTCCAAAACTGTAGCAAGGAGAGTCAAAAAGTAGGTATCATTTATATTATACAGTTTATAATATATATATATATATATATATATATATTAAAATATAAATTATATGCATAAGAATATTACAAATATATATATATATATATATATATATATATATATATATATATATATATTAAAATATAAATTATATGCATAAGAATATTACAAATATATATATATATATATATATGTATGTATAAAATATAAACAATTAAAAACATTAAATATTAAATATATTAAATTAATATAAATATATATATATATATATATAATAAAAAATTCATAGAAAATATCATAGAAAATATTAAACATTACATTTGGACATTTTCATGCTGAGAAACTGCTGATAAAAGACATAAAATATATATAATTTTTTTTAATAATTTTTCTTTTTTTTTTTATTTGACATGGAATAATTCAGGAAGGCAATAAGATCGGAGAAAAATTCTTTTTTGGTGATGCTATTGGCTGCATCTGGTTCAAATTTTGTGGTGATAGCATGAAGTATAGTTGAATAAAGTGTTATTCATTTTTTTGCAGCTAGATGGCGCCCACGGGGGGTAAACTCCGGTTTAGAGGCACTTCTCAGCACTCGTTAGGAGTTTTTCAAAATGGATAGATGCATTAAAAAGCTAAGCTTTAAGATGATACCTATTTTGTGTTATTCCACGTTGGAAAACGAACATGGATGGGTCCGGGAACATTAGATACACATGCATCCTGGAAAGATGAGAGATGTTTTTAGCCGAGTATGTTAAATCATTCTGTGAGTAATATCTTGTGATCATCGCAATATATTATGTTGATTTGGGGTTCATTTTAATCATAAGAATCTGCTTTAAATAATGATGTGTGACATTTTCTACGATCTGTGCATTTTTCATGAAGTTATGAGCATGTGAAATCTACATATTTGTATTCAGTTAGCGGCTGTGCTGTTTTTGTTGTAAGCGCATATTACTCAGACTCATTAGAGGGTGAAAACAATGCAACAGAAGCATGTTGGAGGCTTGATCTGAACTTGTAAAGTCTCTGGTTTTGTATGCAAAAAGAATTTATTATTTATGGGTTATTATTATGGGTTCAGTTTTTATTGGCTCTTAATGAGATACAAATGGGAGCGCGGGCGCTCCATCCGGTTTTAAAGGGTTAAGGCCCCGATATACTCATTGCAAAGTTATTTTTCATTCTTCGTTTAGGGGTAAAATGAGGTTTGAAATATGTGACCAGTGATATACTATTAGCGAACATCCAACGCCGCCGACACTGCTGAGAGCCGCGTTTACATGAATATGTAAAAATGTGCTGTGCGCTTTCTTCTCAGTAACAAAATAAACACACAAAATTGAAAAAAACAGCTATTTTTTTTTTTTTAAATAAAGCATAAGTAAATCATCTGATCATAGCAACAATATGTTCACACATGCTTTGCTATTCGACACTCCAGTAAAGTTACGTCACGTTTATTTATATCACTTTATAATAGATTGCTTAAAATCAAGCAGCTTTACAGTATTGAACATGAAAAACAGTGTCAGTGTCTCGTTTCATTAGAAGTACAACTTCTTTTTTCTACCATAAAGCAGCTCTCCAGTGTGTTCATGTTTTCACTCACGGATGTCTGACCTCAAAAGACTGAACGGGAGAAATAAACCTGAAAAGATTTCCATGTGAAAGAAGGCGGAGCCTCAACACACACCTATTACGTAATCGCCATGGACCAATGGTAGTACAAAGTTGTTTACCAGCCGTAGCGAACTTTTCTGGAAAGTTCACTTTAAGGCCGGCTTTTTTTCGGCCGATTCGAAATGTTGAATCGGCATCGGAGCTCTTCGGTCCGTCGGGCCATCTGATCATTCTGATTGGCCGTTCAGCTGCTGCTACCTGCTGGTACGGAAATGCATTTCATCTTGCGCAGGCGCAGAATGACGTGCTACTTATCCGTCGGGTGTTGAGCGTCGGTTTGGTGTGTCAGGGCAACTTTGGACACAGACACTGCCGACGTGAGCCAACCCCGCAGTCTGCTTTCTTCGCCACTAGTTCGTCGGCGTTGGCTTGGTGTGTTCCGGCCTTTAGCAAGCTGTTTCTAACTAATGGGACATCATTTCAAAAACAAAATCAGATTTGATTTTTTTTTTTTAATGATGTCACATCCGTTCGTTCTGCAATTTCGCCTGAAGTGTATCGGGGCCTTTACAGGAGAGAGCAGAGCGAAACACTCGCAGGATCTCGTGACAAGATGAAACTGTTGCTTTAAGTTGTTTTTAACACATTATTGGTCAGTTTATTTCTGTTGAAAATGATGTCATTGACTTAGAGGAAGTTAATGCCTACGGGAGCTTAAAGTGTCAATGTTCAGAGTGTGAAATAATCAGCCAAAAATAGAGATAGACGGTCACATCATGCATTAACATTTAGAGATGCGTGGTTGTTTTAGCTGATGGTTGTTTCACTTCTCTTTATTACAGAGCAGCCTCACATCAGCACATCTGTCATTTTATTACTGATGCAGTTTTGCAGAGTTTGTCTTTTCGTATTTGTGGACTGAAACTGTTAAAGATGTTTCACCCTGTTTTCTTCTGTTTGTGTTTGTGGCGTCTGGTTGGTGAGTTTAAATGTGTTTTTATGATTTCAGTTCTTTCTGCTTCAGATTCACTGTTTGTTTTTCTAAATGTTGGTTCTATAAAAACACTGAAGCTCAAACAGCAGCAGCATTAGTTTCAGTGTGACGTGATTCTCATCTTAAGGAAAAGAGTTTTCTGTGTTTGACATTGTGTGGAGCTCAAATCTGTAATCATTTTTATTTATGCATGTTTTAATTTTTTTCTCTTGTACTTGGGGAACTATATATTTATGTACTGTATGTGAGTATTTGTATATTGTTATTATCAATGTCTTTGTTCGTTTTACCTGCCTGGGGATTACAGATATAAACGAGCAATGCTGCTTTAATCCTGTCACAAACAGAAGAGGAGACAGCAGACTCACAGATACAGCTTCTTTATTGTAGCTTGTAAACACAAGGAATGAATCAGGTGTGCAAACTGTAGCAGAGAAAGTCACTGAGTCACCACTTAGCTGGTTATTGAAAGTCTCTTTGTAAAGGGAATGAAAATTGTCAATACAAGGAAGCTGAGGATGATCAAGATCAGTAAGTATCCACAAGGCAGGCGAGCGTTCAGGTAAGTCCATACACACAGTAGTGAGTGACGAGACCAGACAAAGCATGTGTGAAGACTGGTGAGTATTTAACAGAGTTTGGGTGAGTTGGAACGAGTATGTGGAGCTGAAGGGTCTGCCACTGATGTTGGGCTGAGTCTGTGACTGTACCCCCTCCCCCCATCTCTTCCAGTCAATGAGATAGATCGAGACAACCGCCCCATCATGGGGAGTACAAAATGTCTGAGTGACGAGTGCCCCTCGTCTGATTCCACTGGAGGAGGTACATCAGCTGTGCCAGACTGTGGGAGAAGAGACGAGAGTCACTGTGAGGTTTGAGAGGAGAGACATGGAAGGTGGGTGCAATTTTGTAAATGGAAGGCAAGTTCATCTGGTAAGTGACTTTGTTTATTTGTCTCTGAATGGTGAATGGAGATGTAGTGGTGACAGGGAAGTTGGAGGCGGATGTCGCTGGTGGAAGGCGAGACCTTCTGCCCAGGGTCGTAAACAGGAGTAGCAGATCTTCCGGCATCGGCCTGGCTCTTGTGCCTCAATACTGCAACCAATCGTTCTGAAACCAGTCGTTCACAGCTGGAACTTCCAATGGCTCAACTGACTAGGGAAGTAGGGGCGGTTGGAAACGTTGTATGCATTGGCAAGGTGTTAATCCTGTAGAGTAGAAATCTGAGCATACTCAGCCCAGGGAAGATAGCAGTTCCATATTTCGTGTGACCAATCTCTTGGATTTTTGATTCTGTTTGCCCATTGGACTGTGGGTGATAGCCTGATGATAGGCTCACGGAAACTTCCAGCAGTTGAAAGACCTCCATACTCGGCATATAAACTGGGGTCCTCGGCCTGAGACAATGTCCTTTGGTAGGCCATAATTGCAAAACTGTGAAAGTTGAATCAAGTGAGGAAGAGGACCCAAAAAGCTTGATGGGTATTGAGTTGGGGAGCTTCTTGAAGAAACCTCAAAAGCTACTCGAGATTGCGATGGTCTGTTATTACCTCGAAAAGATGTCTTGCTCCCTCCAGCCAGTGTCTCCATTCTTTCAAAGCCAGCTTAATAGCCAGGAGTTCATGATTTCCAATATCGTAGTTCCACTCCGTCTGGGACAGATTCTTGGAAAAGAATGGAGTACTGGGGGCTACCCTGCTGCTGTAACAGTACCTCTCCTACTCCGTTGGAGGAAGCGTCTACTATGGGAAGTCAGGGTTCAGACGGGCAAGGATAGGAGCAGTACAGAACGCTTCTTTCAGCTGGTGGAAATCTTCTGTGGCAGATGGATCCCAGGACAGAGACATGGGCTTGTGACAGGGCAGGGAGGTTAATGGTGAAGGTATTCTATTGAAGTTGGCAATGAATCTTCCATAGAAGCTGGCAAATCCTAGGAAGCATTGGAGCTCCTTAATCGATGAAGGCTGAGGCCAATCCTTGACTGCTTGGACATTCTTCTGGTCCATCTGGATGCCAAACTCATCAGTGATGTAGCCAAGAAGGTGAATAGAGGGAAGCTGGAACTCACACTTCTCCAACTACAGATACAGCTGATGTTCTCTGAGCTTCAGCAGGGCCTCAAGCCTCTGTCCATCTTTGTGATGAAGAAAAAGCTGGAAGCTGCAGGGGAGGTAGATGGATGAATTAATGCTCGATTGAGAGCCTCCTCGATGTACTCCTCCATGGCCTTCTGCGCTGGAAGAGATAATAGATAGATTTTACCCTTGGGCAAGGTGACTCCAGGCAGCAGCTCGATGGTACAGTCCCATGGCTGGTGAGGTGGTAATCTGGTAGCCAGTTGTTTGCTGAACACATCCTGGAACACCCAGAACTCACAAGGAATCTCCACTTTGGCTGTTAGAGTGGGCTTTTGATGGTGGTAGCATTTAGAGAAATTTGAGGATAATTCTTAACTGGTTTGTGGGGGAGTTCAAGACAGTTCTGGAAACAGTATTCGCTCCATGACAGGATATCACCATTCGACCAGGAGATGTGTGGTGAGTGAGTTTGCATCCACAGGCATCCCAGGATGATATCTGCAGTGGAGCCCTCCAGCACTAGAAAAGAGATTTCCTCTTTACGAAGACAGCCAACGTGGAGTGTGAGTGTAGGGGTGCAGTACGTCAACACTCCTCATCCCAGCGGTTTCCCCAGAACGGAGTGCCTCTTCAAGATAAGTAAGTATCCACAAGGCAGGCAAGCAGTCAGGTAAGTTCATATACACGGTAGTGAGTGACAAGACCAGACAGAGCATGTGTGAAGTCTGGTGAGTATTTAACAGTTCTTAATAAAGAGCGTGAACAGGTTGAATCTGTGACAAATCCGTTGTTTTCATTTTGTATTTTATACTGATGTTCATTAACATGCATTGTCCCTATTTAATAAACAAATCAATCAAAAATCAAATCAGCTTCAGTTCCTCCATCAGGAAATGAGAGTTTTATTCAAAATCACCAGAAAGATGCAATCATTAATCTGTTTTGTTGTTTGGAAATTATTGATTTCAAATGTAAATTTTAAACTATTTACTTTATTAACCATCATACATTTATTAAAAAAATATATTTATTTAAACATAAAAATCTTGTTCTGTTCTTCAGGTGTGTTTGGTGTTACAGATGCAGTGAAGACAGAGTCAGTGTCAGTGATGGAGGGAGATTCAGTCACTCTAGAATCTGGTCTTACTGAAATAAAGAGAAATGATGTGATAGCATGGACATTTGAACGTCCAGGGACTCTTATAGCTCAAATCGATAAAGAGGATAAAATCTTCTCCACATATGATGATGGTCCTGATGAGAGATTCAGAGACAGACTGAAGCTGGATCATCAGACTGGATCTCTGACCATCACAAACACCAGAATCACAGACTCTGGAGAATATCAAATAAATATCAGAGGCATGAAAACGACCACATACAGATTCAGTGTTACTGTCTACGGTGAGTCACAATAACAGAGTCATTCTGCTGCCAACTTCATACTAATAATTTTCTTTAAATATTTTTACACAAATAATTATTTAATAAATATTTATAAAATAATCAATCCACTCATTTAATATCAGATACACAATTATTGATTTACTTTCTTTCACCTTTTAAAAAAAAAAAAATTCATTTTGTATGACATTTTCCTGACAGTGTAATCTTGTTAAATTTGCATCTCATAAATCTTGCGAAGTTAATTAATATGAAGACTAACAGTTTCAGCATCAAACACTCACTTACTCTCAATAAAAACATTCAAACACTGACTGATAAAACAGCCTCTTAATTACTTACTGTTCATTTATTCGCTCATGTTTTCCAGCTCGTCTGACTGTTCCTGTCATCAGCACAGACTGGCCTTCATTATCATCATCATCATCATCATCATCGCATCCCATCAGCAACCAGACTCAACATCTGGACATCACTCACCTCTGTCACACATGTTCAGGTACGGCAGTGCTGATATTAGTTGATGTCAGCGCTGATATTAGAGTTTATTGACTGATCTGATCTCAGTTTGATGTTTTTATTCCTCAGACTCTGTCCACTGTTGTGGTCCTACTGAAGCTGTGATCCGATTGGTCCTCTCTGCTCTGGTGGGCGTGGCTACTGTCATTCTTCTGGTTTATGGCATCAGATCCAGAAGAGCTGAACGAGATCAAGCACAGATTCACACATCAGGTACATGATTGATGTCATCTTTCACAAACTGATTTTGCATATATTAATATTTGTGAGATTTATTAATTAATGGCTTTATATGTTCATCTTTTTCAGAAAGTATTGAAATCTAAACGGAACGTTGAACTTTAAAGATTCTTCAAGTGTGATTTTTGTTCTTTTAATGTTTTTGTCATAATAAATGCTGATGATTATTTGAGCTTCTTCTCTTTCAGTATCAGATTATTAAAAACTTATTAAGACTTTGTATATATTTCTATCTTATACAAAAATGAATAAAGAGACACAGATCTCACTTTACTACTGCTGTATATTTGTCATATGTATTTGCTTGCCTTTATCAATAAAGTTTTCTCACTATGAATGTCCTTCCATGGGAGGGGTGGGGGCAGAAATGGGAACACGGGGGCACCGCGATGCGACCGCAAAGGGCACTTTCACTTTCACGATCAAAGGGGCAGGGGCTCAAGCAAATTTATTGAAGTTTGCAGTCACCATCGTGGTGAACAGTGTCTGCTTTAGTTGAGCTCTTGACTCTTTTACATTAGCTTTCTCTGGCTGCTGTAATTGAGTGTTTATAAAACACATTTGTTATGGCAGGAAAAAGCCTACATGAAGATGATCAGATTTTTGGCTGTTGTTATGATGCTGTAATCATCTTGGACTTGTTTAATTCACCGATCTCTTTCTGTGTCTAGTCTTTGTTTTAATGGGTATTTTATGTTTAATGATTATACTATGTCTGTGATTAAACAGCGTAAGAACCAGCTGATATCTGTGTGTGTCTAAATAATGCTGCAGCTGTTTTTTGTGCATGGTGTTTAAAAATAAACTCTTTTTAGCTGATTGTTGTTGGAACTCTTGCTGTAGTTTCACAGTGGTGATAATGTGAAATATTAGTCTGTTAATAATGTAACAATGGATAAAACACGGTATGAATTCAGTGAATCAAAAGACTATGTGATGGTTATGCCTTCACCAATACATAACTATCAGCACATAACTTTCTGCCTTAACAAATGTGACTTGCAAAAAAAGTTTAAGCAAGTAGAGAAAAAACAAAAACTGATGTATAGAAAGTCATGGGTCAAGAGCTCAACTAAAGCAAACACTCTTCTCCTCAAACCAAACATTTTCAATAAAACATCAACATCTAAACTTCTGTTAATGCTCAATAAGGTCTTCTGTAGAAATAAAGTTAAACTGGTCAGTAATAAGTGTAATAATGTGTAATGGCTGGAAGACAGCTGTAGTTCTGCTCGTAGTTGTAGTTTCTGCTCATATTTTTTCCGTTCTTGTTCCTCTTTTCAGTGATTCTGCTTGTTAACAGCAGGTGTTCATCATTAATGCTCAATCATCACTTAAACATTAACTTAATTATCTCACTGCAACACAGTGTCAATGATACTTTTACTCTGTAGTGTGGACATTAGAGGATGATCCTGTGGGGTTGAAAGAGTTAAAGGTGTAAGATAAAAAGACACACCCACAAAATGTATTTTAACAGTAACAAACTGTAAGTTAAAAAACAGTTATATACTGGCAACACTGTTGCCAGTAGTTTACTGTAAAATTGAGTTTTGTGGGTCACCATTGTGCTGAAGAGTAGAGCCTGTGCTTAGGGTCAGGAGAAGATCAAGAGACATTGGTGATACGCTGCATGTTGTTTTATTTAACAGATGGTGACTGTGTAGTTGCTAATGCTGTGAAAATATCTTTATTTAAAATGTTTTTAGTGAACTCTAAAGAAATAAGTCCATAATAATTATATGTTCATATTAGCATATAATAAATATTAGTTTGTAAATTTAAATGGCAGTCAGAGAATTTGGGCAGTTGGTCTCTGCTAATGAAATGAGGTAACACAAGTTTTAATTTAGTGCATGGTATCTTTACAGTACTGTAGATTACAGTAAATAACTGTACAATCAACAGTAGATTACTGGCAACAGTGTTGCCATTATTTTACTGTAAAAAAGCCTGGCAAGGTCTAACAGTGAAATATTCTAAACAGTGACTTTAACTTCTACCAAAGTCATTTTCTGGTAAGATATCTATACTTTTACTCAAGTATGGCTTTCGAGTACTTTATCCACCACTGCTTTTAGAGTTCCATCCCTCTGCCTAATGTGAGCCTAAGTATTAGGACGGTTTAACTTAAATTAAATGTAAATGTGTAAAAGCTAATATTTAGTTATAAATCCCTTACAAGCGATCGCAGTAGCGAGTCTGTGACCCATAGACATCACCAGACTCTTGGTTTCACACTTTGAAATGCTTTTCTAGCCCTTTAATACAGTCAATACAGTCATCTACCTCATATTAATCTTTAAATCATATTTATAGATGTCTTGACACCACAGCTAACAGAGCAATTTTGTCTTTACTGTCTCAATACTTTATGCTGTATATAAAATGTTTCCAGTGGTATAAAAAGAATGAGCTTGATAATTATGTGAAAATTTCAACTAATGTTTTAATAATGTAAAGCTGTTTATTTTCCTCCAGGAGGCGCTCAACGTCAAACATATAATAAAACATGGAGAGACTCTTGAACCTCAGAGTGAGAAAACTTTATTGATAACAGCAGGCAAATACATATGACAAATATACAGCAGTATTAGTAAAGTGAGATCTGTGTGTCTCATCTGAGGAAAATATAAACAATAAAGCAATAAAGCCTTTAAAACTGGATTTTCAAAATTTGACACTGAATAAAGCAAAGATAGAGAGCTGTTATATTTCAGTGTGTTTATGTTCAGCCAGTAGAGGAGCTTCATTATTTAATTATTATTAGAGACGTCTGATCTGAACACCATTAACCAGCTCTGACTGAACAATAATCACAATGAAAGACACACAAGATCCTTTAAGTGTTTAAAGCCCCCAATCAAATATAAAAAATTAGACTGTAAAAAAAAAAAAGGTTAAAAAACAAGTTAAAAAGGGAAAGTATGTTATACTAACTAATCTAGTGTGAGCAAAGCGATCTTTTGTAATGTTCAGTATATTTGTCATGATAAACTGTCACATTTGATACTTTGAGCATTAAAGTGAGAATTTGTTGCTTTTTGTTTTCAAATGATTTTCTAGGGTGGAAATGAGCCGCCGATAAATAAACACCGATACCAACAGATGAATATAAAACCATTAAAATAAAAGAAGATTAATAAATGATTGAAATAGTTATGAGAAATTACATCATTTAGTTTCCTGATGTGTGAATCTGTTCTTGATCTTGTTCAGCTCTTCTGGATCTGATGTCATAAACCAGAAGAATGACAGTAGCCACGCCCACCAGAGCAGAGAGGACCAATCGGATCACAGCTTCAGTAGGACCACAACAGTGGACAGAGTCTGAGGAGTAAAAACATCAAACTGAGATCAGATCAGTCAATAAACACTAATATCAGCGCTGACATCAACTAATATTTCTGAATAAACAGAAATATGAACTTATTTTTGATTCAGTGTGTTAAGTGAGTGTTTATACGGTCTCTCATCTCAAACTATTACATTTGATGGATAGGACAAATGATCTTTACTCACCATAGACAGAAACACTGAATGCTTTTACGAGAAAGAATTCTCTTGAAGACATCTGTTGCTCATAAACTCCAGCATGTTCAGTTGTGATGTTTGTGATGGTCAGAGATCCAGTTTGATTGTCCAGCTTCAGTCTGTCTCTGAATCTCCCATCAAGAACATCATCATATACAGTGAAGCTGTTGACCTGATTATTGATTACAGCTATTAAAATGTTTTCAAACCACCACAGAATCAGATCACTGTCATGTATTTCAGTAAGATCAGAGTTTAGAGTGATTGAATCTCCCTCCATCACTGACACTGACTTAAGTTCACCTGTATCATCAAACACAAAAGGAGTACAAACTGAAACAGGGTTTGTCACAGATTAATGCTGTTAAATAACTTTTACAATGGTTTAACACTCTAAACAAAAATGGTGCTAAATGGCTCTAAAAGTGGTTAATTGGCTTGTAATCATGGGGGAAGCACTTTAAATACAGCACCTTTGTCAAATGGTGAACCATATGTCTCATGTGGGACTCTGGAATATTTCCTTATAGGGGGCCTTAGGGGCAAAAAGGTTGAGAACCACGCTATCTTCAGGAAATACAATGTAAAAAAAAAATCCTAATTTTACAGAAAATAACTGATTTTCTTCTTTTATTTTAAATTGTAGTCAGAACTTATCAAAAATTATCTCTAAATTAACAACTGCTATTTCAAGTATTGTGACATTGATGACAAATTACAGTAATTCACTGTTTTATACAGAAAAATTGCTGTATTTTTATACAGTATTTTTCTGTTTTCTTAAATTATATGCAAATATATGTAAAATTACAAAAATAATCAATAATTACAAAAACAAAACAGATTATAAAATGGTCGAATGACGGACAGCAATGGCTGCCAAACAAAACCCATAAAATTCAAGTAAAATCTGCTTATTAAAATAAGCTGAAAACACTGTCACATGACTGACAGAAACAGAACATTAAACACTAATGCCAAGTTTACACTACAGGATTTTAAGCCCGATTTGCCAGTTAACGAGCTCGCCGACAGGTCGGGCTGTGATCGGGGAAAAATCAGTGAGTGATCGGCACTCGCCAATCTTTATGTGTGAACTACTCAACAACGCATCAAAGAGGCTCGCTGACACCTCGCTGACGCCAGACAAATATCTAGCATGCTAAATATCTGGAGCTGTCGGCCGACTCGATATCCTGTGGTGTCGCAATGCAACAGCCAATGAAATACACACTGATGTCTATGGAAGCAGCAATAACAATCCATTCAAATATAATTTGCTGACGTTTATTCATATCAGATACACATTGTGTAAGTAACTTTAAAGCTCACTCACTCTATTGTTCTCCCAGTTCACCCGCCACATGTATTTCGGCACAAATGGATGAATTCACATTATATATTAAGATCAAGGTCATTATATAGGTATTTAAATGACAAAACACTCACTTGCACATATTTGAGAATCGGAATATCAGATAGTTGATGACATGGTGAGAAAAGCAATACATCTGTCATATAGTGTGTCAGCCAGAATATTTTAAACTTATATGTGAAAGGGTTATTTTAATTTTAATTAAATGTAATTCAAAATTTAATCTAATTTCCTCCCAACATCCATTTTCAAATAAAGTCGTTGGGTGACAGAGTTGTTGTCAGCTCGTGTAGTGTGTAACCCCTTGTTGCGGATCATTTACGTAGTGTCACGTAGTGTGAACACTACAACGACTTAAGGACTCCACAGCAAGTCATGTAGTCTGAACAGCACAGAAATCTGCCGATGTTTAAAGTCCTGTAGTGTAAACTTGGCTTAACAGATCCCTCTAGATCTCAGCATCTTCACTTATTACAAACCAGCCTGACTTTATTTCTTTCATACAAACTTCTTATTAAGAATTTAACTGAGGTTTAGATGTTGATGTTTTATTGAAAATCATAAAGTTTAATGCATATAAATGCATTTATTACTCTCTCAAACTCAGAATGGGTTAAAAAGTTTTTAACTTTAAGTACTCTTAGCTGGAAAAAGCTTGATTTGACTACTGCATTAACCTGCTTATCAAATGACAGGGCAGAGTCAAAGACGACACCCACATTTTTAACAGATGGATTTACATGAGCAGCTAAGCCCAACGCTTGATTTAAGATGCCAGAGACAGCTAATGGTCCAAAATTGCCTCAGTCTTACTCTCGTTGAGATTTTAAAAAATATTAGTGTCTGACAAACAAGTAGTTCAAGCACATAGACCAGAACTGTCATTATGCTTAATGGGCACATATATCTATGCACATCACTAACAATGCCTGGACGCACACGACTAATCTAAAATTACATGAAACAACAATCACATTAATCCAAAAATGAGTTAAGTTACCCAGATAGCATGCAATTATCGAAATAATGTTAAATCAATGTTAATGTGTCAACGTTAACCGCATTGAATCAATATCACTTTTGCACCTCCAATTAATGTTGAAAAAATCAATGGCAATGGCATTGAATCAATGTTACAGTGTGATGTTGGTTCAACTTCATGTTTGAACTCTCAGAAAATGAAACACAACTACAACTGACTTAAAGCCACACAGCCTGAAATCAACTGAAGATAAAAGAAGACAATATATCTCTCAAAATCTCAGCAGAAGTTCTTTTTGAGAATTAACAGAGGTTTAGATGTTGATGTTTTATTGAAAATGTTTAGTCACCATTTTGGTGATCAGTGTTTCCTTTAGTTGGGCAGTTCGACTCTTGGCTTTTTGCGTGAGTTTGTGGTCTTTGTAACAGTGTTTACCAAAACGCATCATTTGTTGCAAAGAAAACCAGAAACAACATGATTGAGTGATAGAATTTTCAGCCTCATAAAGCAGAGTAATTTATTATTTTTTTTCAGGCTGTGTGGCTTTAAGTCAGTTATAGTGTGGTTTATTTTCTGAGAGTGCAAGCATGATATTGAACACATTGTAACTGATTCAAAGCCATTGCCATTGATTTTTTGTTGAGATTTCAACATTTATTCAACATTAATTGCGGGTGCAAAAGTGATATTGATTCAATGTGGTTACTGGACACATTAACATTGATTTAACATTATTTCGGTCATTGCTTGCTATCTAGTTTCCCCACATACACCCATATTCTAAATTTATAATTCCCTTTTGTCTAAACGACTTTAAAATTGACAAACATACCTTTCCAGAGGAGTGAGGAAGATACACAACACAAACAAACAGGTCACATCAGTGCAATGCCACGAGGAAACTGAAATCTCACCTGTGTCTATATAATTACGTGATTACCTGACGTACCAACCCACTACACCACTAACCAAACTTAAATCAAAGAAAGCGCTGGAGCGACATTCTCGCTGCAACAGAAACGAACATTTTCTCATGCTGAGAGATAAGCTGTATTTGTGTGAGGAAATATCAGTTATTTTGTTTTGAAAAAAAAAAAAGTTTGAGAAAGGTTCTTACTCTGTTTTTATTTGAGGTCAGGGACTATTTTTTCCAGTGGAAGGAAGGCATTTACTGGTTTAACTTCATGAAAGTAGCATTGATGCATATTTTTGGCTTTAATATTTGCATTTGTGGTAACCGTTTTATAAAAGCAATAAGGTTACTCGAGGCTAATGCATTCTAAGTGCATCATATGAAACGCATCAGTGATGCATTGTGGCATGATGCATGTCACCACTGTTGAGATTTATATGCTGATTATTGATGTTTGAGTGAAGCAGTAGCTCAAAATGTTTTGTGTGTTATTAATATCATAAAGATTTTTTTATTGAAATACTGCTGAATCCCATGCTGCAGGTATATTACTATAATCAATAATGTGAAACTAATAACATATATGACAGTCTAGACAACATCAGCTGATCAGAACACTACATGATGATTATATCTTCATCATCAAGTAGCTGACATAATTTGGTCACATTTGTTCTTGCTGCTCTTGCCATAACAAACAGTTACACCATCCAGAGAAAAACTAGCATTAAAAAGTCAAGAGTCAAATTGCCCAACTAAAGTTAACACTGATCACAATGATGGTGACACCAAACCAAACTATTATTTTCAATTAATCAGCAACATCTAAATCTTTGTTAATCTCAATATGAACTTTTGTACACATGACAGAAATAAAGTCGATCTGGTTTGTAATAAGTGAAGCTGAAGTTGTTTAATGACGCTGGAGCCTGACGTCAAACAAATGTTTAAACATCAACCCAGTTTTCATTTTCAACCAGAATTTGATATCTGAGCGATGTTGGAGTCCACATCCAATAAAATGTCTAGCTGGGGTGAACTCACATTGTGGCCATAGTATGAGCACTTCAGTATGAGCGCTTCAGCCAGTCATTGACTGTTTCTTTTTTTAACTATCTTAACTGTTATTTCATTTAAGGTAAACTTTTTGGCACCCTGTGCTGTCATGCATTTACTGTTTATTATTATTTTAATTTTTTTACAGTGTATTTTAATGTCGTTTTCAATCCTTTGCCCAACTAAACTAAGACTAAGATAGAGTTAGAGAACCTTTAAAGAACTATACAGGGGCTTAACGGGTTCTTCATATGGCAGTGGTGCTATAGCACCTTAACATTTTTTTGTTAATTAAATACTTTAAAATTTAAATTTTAAAATAAACAATATCATAACATCAAAAACAAAATGGTGTATGAATTAATTTCAATTTTGTCATTAAAAAAACAGATGAAAACATTTTTTTAACTCACCAAAGACAGTGAGAATGCATTCAATCCTCACACTGTTGATCTTCAGTTCATAATCTCCAGCATGTTCAGTTCTGGTGTTTGTGATGGTCAGAGATCCAGTTTGATTGTCCAGCTTCAGTGTGTCTCTGAATCTCCCATCAAGAACATCATCATATACAGTGAAGCTGTCGGCCCGTTTATTGATTTCAGCAATTAAAGTGTTTTTAAACCTCCACTGAATCTCATCATCATCCTTCATTTCAGTAAGATCAGAGTTCATAGTGACTGAATCTCCCTCCTTCACTGACACTTTAACTGTATCATCAAACACACACATGGAGAACAAACAGAAACAGGGTTCAACACAGATTGAAACAGTCATTTACAGAAGTAAATGGTTTGAAATTTAATTTTGAAATGAATATCATCATTAAACAACAGAAGCAAAATGGAATTTGGATTAATAATTGAATCTTTGTGCTGATTAAAATATAAAACAGGTGAAACTGATATTTAACTCACCAATGACCCAGAGAAAGAAATTCTTGATCACAGTACTGTTGATCTTTAGTTGATAAGGTCCAGTATGTTCAGGTCTGGTGTTTGTGATGGTCAGAGATCCAGTTTGATTGTTCAGCTTCAGTCTGTCTCTGAATCTCCCATCAAGAACATCATCATATACAGTGAAGCTGTCAAACTGTTTATTGATTTCAGCTATTAAAGTGTGTTCAGGTCCAAACCACTGATACACATCATCATCCAGAATTTCAAAAAAATACATTTTGAGTGTGACTGAATCTCCTTTATTCACAGTCACTTCATCAATAAAAAACCCACCTGAAGAACAGAGTTTTTCACAGATTAAAGCTTTAAAATCACTTGATTTAATGAAGCTTCACTAAAATACTTTTATTCATTTAAATGTGTTAATAAGTTAATAATATTCTGCAGCAGTACAAAAACAAAAGATGATGAATGAAAAGAGAAATAGATTTATATGTGGAACAGTAACTATATAAAAAGACACTTTAATGTTTAATGTCACACTCAAACCAATGCTGTTGATTATCTGAGCTTCATATATTATTTTATTTATTGAATCTATCCTTAACAACTGAATATAGACCTAAATTTAAACTTGATCTGGCAGTAAAATCACAGTTTAATTATTTCTATATGAGACTAACAGTGAATGTTAATCTTCTCTAACTAATTCAACCAGTAATTTATTACATGGTACCAGAACAGAAACAATAAAAACACATTTCAAACTCACCAACCAGACGCCACAAACACAAACAGAACAAAACAGGGTGAAACATCTTCAACGGTTTCAGTCCACAAATATGAAAAGACAAACTCTTCAAACTGGTTCAGTAATAAAATGACAGACGAGCTGAGATGAGAGCGAGTTTTAGTAAAGTGATGTGAAACTACCATCAGCTTAAATAACTGCTCCTCTTTGACAGTGTGGTTGTGTGTGTGACCATCAGTGTTTGTTTGTTTGCTTGTTTTCTGCTGATAATTTCACACTCTGAAGTGTCACTTCAAGCTCCAGGCTGCAATTTCCCATAGATGATGTTCGATGGTGTTATTTTCAAAAGTGTCCCGTGAAGTTGAGAAGTTAAAATGTTCCTTTGTTGAGTCTTAAACTATCATTTAAATCTTGTCATGAGATCCTGTGAGACTCAAACCAGTGTTATTTCAGTATCATAATAATATTTTGAATATACATTTCTAATATTTTGAACCTGTTATTATTTTTATTTTAAATTTAGTTAAAGTTTTAGTAATTTTTTTTTGTTGTTGTTATTGTTAGTAGTTTTTGATTTTTATAGGCCCTTTATAGTTTTCATTCATTTTTATTTCAAAACATCAAGATAAATAAACATGTTCCCTTGTCAACTAGCTGAAATAAAGAGTTTTTCATGTTTCATTTTGTTTAAGTTAACATAACTAAAAAGTTTTTTTTACAGTCTCTTGTTCTCAGTTCAAACTGACTCCATACAGCACTGATGGAGCTTCAGATTTCACTCTTTGAGGAAGAGGAATATAGAAAGACATTAAAAATCTGATGATGATGGCACTGCCCCCTAATGCCCCGCCTTGGCGACAGGCCTGATGTCATTCAGAGTCTAAATCTCTGACCATATGCTTGATGTGTAACTTTAGTATTGGTGATTGGAGTGATTTTACAGCTTGAGATCCAGCAACAACATGTGATGTTACGTTCTGTGCCGAGGCTTTGGAGCGTGCCAAGAAATCCCGGAAGTTTTCAGTGAAGTTAGGAATCGAGGCTTGTATCGCTTTAGACCAGTGACGTCATTGATGACGTCTGAAGCCTCGCTTCCGCCTGACTGGTTCAGGAAGCGGTTCGAATCTTGGCGTGACATTTTGACAGATATATAAACCCATGGGATCCTATGGGATTAAATTCCCACCAATCTGTGTTCCTCCGACTTTATTTTGTAGTAAGTAACGAAAATACTTTGGGAAAATGTATCAGAGTAAAAGTATACATTTTATTTAGGAAATGTAGCGGAGTAAAAGTAAAAGTTGACAGAAATATAAAAACTCAAGTAAAGCACAGATTCTCCCAAAAAATATTCAAGTACTGTAACGAAGTATTATTATTTCGATACATCACACCACTGTCCAAAAGTGCTGTACTTATTAGTTGGTAAAACATTTAGTGTTGAAACAGCCAATAATAAAATGTGACATTCTGTACTTCTGCCTCATTAATCTTTTAATCATATTTGTAGATGTCTTGACACCACAGCTAACAGAGCAATTTTGTCTTTACTGTCTCAATACTTGTGGAGGCCACTATATATATATATATAAATTATAATTAAATTATTATTTTTGTACGTCTTGAAGATTTTCTTGCATAAACTACATATACATCTAAAACATACCCTTACGCAAAGAAAATATATTTTCCTATGAATGAATCAATATATTAAATGATTTAACAGTATATTTGAAAATATACAGAATAACATATTGTGTTAATATATTACAATATATTGAATAATACATAAGGAAATGCCGCTTTTCATATATTGAAAAGCTCCCCCTATATTGAGAAAAACATATGAAATAGCACCTAATTTTAACATTTATTCTCCTTTAACAGTCAGAAGCAAAGCATGCTGGGAACTAAAAATCTGCTGTCACTCATTCTGTGAATGTGTGTGTATATGTGTGTGCATACATTCACATTTATATGGGAATATGTATGTGCAATATATGTACACAATAAAGGATAAAACTTTATGAATATTACATGTAATGCTCTTTTTGTCTTCATTTCTAAATATTTTAAATGTAATATATAGCCATAAATGGTCAATGCATATATTGCAGTATATTGAAAAATATAAGCACTAGTTTCCCATATATGGAAATGTATTATGTAATATATCACATTATATTTTGCAGAAAATTTCCCATATATTTTTGTTCCATAAGGGTAGGCCGATTACTATTTGTTTTATGTAAATGTACTGAATAACATACATTTATGTAATGAGTTTGTTTCCCCATATGAACTCTTTTCACACTTCCAGGATTCCAGTGTTTACACGACTTTCAAAAATAGATTGATTAAGGCAGTCAGAAGAGAGAAATATGTCAAATTTAGAGTCACTTCCAAAAAAAAAAAACAACAACAACATAAAAATACATAAACTTTGATAGATGTTAAAAACTGTGGAAGTGCATCATCACAGTCTGTGAATGTTTCTCCTCTCCAGCAGGACACTGGTGCACTAAAATGTTGAATATTTTTAGTCTCTTTTTTCAACCCTTTCTACATAGTGGACATAGTCATCTGTTTGTGTGTGTGCAAGCCACTGTGGTGAACAGGTTACATATAGACGTGCACTTGTTCTGGGTAATAAACATGTGAACGTAAACATAGCAGATATAACATCAACTATTGCACTATTTCTTTTTTTTCTTTAAGGTGAAAGTGACGTGAAGGCCAAGAATCCTCTACATCAGGGATGGGCAACTTCGATAGTGACGAGGGGCAACATTGTTTCTCCTTCATACCAAGGGGCCAGATTACTAATCCACACTCGCACCTTTAACACCGTCTTATTCAATTTACTTTTTTATTAAGGGAAATTAATGTATAATTAATGCATCTTGTTTTTAAATATTTCATTAACTATAAAACATGTGCAATTATATGCTGATACAAATGGGGAACTTTGTTGTCAGTTGACAAGCAATATTACCCCAACAAGCAAATGTAAACATCTCAATTGCATTATCTGTAAATTTGCAACAAACCAATGTAGTTCTCCTATTTTTGATTATAAGCCTAGAGAACATTTTCAACTCTACCTCAGAGAGAAGTTAAAAAGGGCTTATTCAAAAAAAAAAAAAAAAGACCATAATCCACATTCACATATTACCAAGAACCAAAATGCTATTTTTAAAAATGCATAAGAACAAATTAAGTGCATACGTTTCTGTGATTCATTTGGCAAAAAGGTTTTGTTGACTATGCATTTTACTTGTGAAGTCTAAGACAAGTGCAACTCTGGCGTCGTGTATCTTTTTTATACTTCTCGTTAGCCGCTTTTCCACCGTCGGGCCAAACCGTTATCTTTGCTTTCCCGTTCCATTCCGTGCCGATCCGAGCCGGCCCGTAACGGAGCTCTTCAGTCGTTGCCTTAATAACGCAATATTTTACACACGATTTGCGATGTAGTGACCGCGTTATGTAGGATGGTCAGTTATTTCTTTTAATTGCATGATTAATTTGTGTTCATGTTGCTCAAATATCACGTTTAGCAAGCTACGGAGAAACTGGCAGCCAGACAACAGACAAGTGACCGTTTCTGATTGACGTCGTCGCTACTCACATTCTAACAGTAGCCTACGGTTCGGCACGGTTGGCTAATTCCGGGCCGAGAATGGTAGTAATCGTGCCGTGCCGAACCAGACTCAAGTGGAAATACAACTGGATCCGTTCCTTACCATTCTTAGAACCGTTCAGCCAGATTGTGGAGAAGCGGATTTTGAGAGCAGTGCATGGTGACATGGCAATTCACATTAAAATGTTTAATTACAGATTTCGTTTCCAAAAAAAAACCCCAAACATATTGGTGACCCCTTGAACTTGGTAAAAAGATAATCCGTTAACTATCCTGACTGAAAACACGATTTTTATTGTCAATTTTTCGTTTATTTTTTGCTAATTTTCGTAAACTTTCACATTAGCGTGCACATCCTACGCTGTAAATAATACGGGGATCGGCTGGAAATAGCGACCTCTCCTGGTTTGATTTAGTATTATCATAATCTGAACGCATAACTTGCTTTTCAAATGTTTTAAAATTGATCATCCGAGTGGTCCAGCGGGCCGTATTTAAAGACATGGCCCGCCAGTTGCCCATCCCTGATCTACAGGTTTGTGGAAAAACTTTAGGAATTATAGTTAAAGAAAGAAAGTGCAATGACCACAAGTATCCAATAGAGGTCAATAGAGACTGTATGTTTGTGTTTATGTGTGTGTGTGTGTGTGTGTGTGTGTGTGTGAGATAGAACATTCGTTCCACGTTGTGTTTATGGTCAAGGACCAGACCTTTATTTGCATGTAAAATTTTTCAGATTTAGGCCAGTTTTGTTGATTTTATTTGCCAATTTCTATAAAAATGCCCACTGTTGCAGTCACACGCATGTATGTGTTTGTGTGTGTGTGTATGAGATAGAAAGTTCGTTCCACTTTGTGTTTATGGTCTAGGACCAGACCTTTATGGAAATGTAGAACATTTCAGATTTATTCTGGATTTTTTTTTTTTTTTTTTTTGACAAATGAAATGAAAAAAAAAAAGTACATTTTTTAATTTTCCCATTCATTTTCAATGTGGGGTCAATCTGACCCCGAAGGACTAAATCGTGATTTTTTTTTTTACACACCTTTAGAACAACCAAATCAAGCCCAGATTTTTTGTGCATGTTTAGATAGATTATTTAGGAAGATTCACAAGTTTCATGTCCCTGAGATGAAGGGAACACTTTTTAGAAACTGTCAGCGGGGTCAGATTGACCCCAAGAGCCGATTAAGGGTTAATTGTGATGATTTTGGCTCACATTTAACAAAAACCCACCAATTCACTATCTCAATAAATTAGAATACTTCATAAAATCAGTAAAAAAAAAGGATATTTTAAACAGAAATGTCAGGCTTCTGAAAAGTATGTTCATTTCTATGCACTCAATACTTGGTTGGGCCTCCTTTTGCATGAATTACTGCATCAATGCGGCGTGGCATGGAGGCGATCAGCCTGTGGCACTGCTCAGGTGTAATGGAAGCCCAGGTTGCTTTGATAGCGGCCTTCAGGTCATCTGCATTGTTGGGTCTGGTGTCTCTCATCTTCCTCTTGACAATACCCCATAGATTCTCTATGAGGTTCAGGTCAGGCGAGTTTGCTGGCCAATCAAGCACAGTAACACCATGGTCACTGAACCAGCTTTTGGTACCTTTGGCAGTGTGGGCAGGTGCCAAATTCTGCTGGAAAATGAAATCAGCATCTCCATAAAGCTTGTCAGCAGAAGGAAGCATGAAGTGCTCTAAAATTTCCTGGTAGATGGCTGCGTTGACTGTGGACTTCAGAAAACACAGTGGACCAACACCAGCAGATGACATGGCACCCCAAACCATCACTGACTGTGGAAACTTCACACTGGACTTCAAGCAACATGGTTTCTGTGCCTCTCCACTCTTCCTCCAGACTCTGGGACCTTGATTTCCAAATGAAATGCAAAATTTACTTTCATCTGTAAAGAGGACTTTGGACCACTGAGCAACAGTCCAGTTCTTTTTCTCCTCAGCCCAGGTAAGATTATTCTGTCGTTGTCTTTGGTTCAGAAGTGTCTTGGTACGTGGAATGTCACAGTTGTAGCCCATTTCCTGAAGACGTCTGTGTGTGGTGGCTCTTGATGCACTGACTCCAGCTTCAGTCCACTCCTTTTGAAGCTCTCCTAAGTTCTTAAATCGGCTTCGCCTGACAATCTTCTCAAGCCTGCGGTCATTCCTTTCACTTGTACACCTTTTCCTACCACACTTTTTCCTTCCAGTCAACTTTCCATAAATATGCTTTGGCACAGCACTCTGCGAACAGCCAGCTCTTTCAGCAGTGACCCTCTGTGGCTTACCCTCATTGTAGAGGGTCTTGATGATCATCTTCTGGACAACTGTCAAGTCAGCAGACTTCCCCATGACTTATGTTGGGATTACTGACCTAAGTAATGTTTTTGTGTATGTAAGAAGAAAAAAAAAATCACACACACACACACAAAAAAAATCCAAAGTCGTGATTTGGGGCCCCCTAGCGTCCTGGGCCCATATGCCTGGGATACTCTGAACCCCCATTAACAGCACCCCTGCCTCGACACCAGAGGTTGAGGGAATGCTGGAAGAAAATGAAACTGAGGACTGGCTGATGGATTTCACAGACAGTGCTTCCTTCATCATCACTGTGTGTTTAAGTTCCTCTGTGTTTACTCTTCAGGGTCTGGTGTTGTTTTTGTGTTTGTGTTTCACATGTTGTCTTGCTTGTTAGTTCTGAGTTATTTCAATAAACCTTATGTTATTCGCAGTCATCTTCATCTTATTTATATTTGCTTGCATTAATCAATAAAGTTTTCTCACTCTGAGTTTTAAGAGTCTCTCCATGTTTTATTACATTTATGTTGAGCGCCTCCTGGAGGAAAATACATAATTATAACATTATTTAATACTTTATATGTTTACATGATAATCAAGCTCATTCTTCTTATACCCCTAGAAACATTACTTTTATATTTTTTTAATTATTATTTTTGTATGTCTTAAAGATTTTCTTGCATAAACTACATATACATGTAAAACATACTATTTCTTTTATATAAATGTACTGAAAAACGTACATTACCCAGATAGCAAGCAATCATTGAAACTCTGTTATGACAATGTTTATGCATCAATACTAATTTATTGAATTAACATTACAAAGTGATGTTGGTTCAATATTACTTTTGCACCAGCAATTAATGTTGAAATAAAATCCCCAGTGTTAAATTGTACATACACTATATTGCCAAAAGTTTTGGGACGCCTGCCTTTACGTGCACATGAACTTTAATGACGTTCCATTCTTAATCTGTAGGGTTTAATATGGAGTTGGCCCACCCTTTGCAGCTATAACAGCTTCATCTCTTCTGGGAAGGCTTTCCACAAGGTTTAGGAGTGTGTTTGTGGGAAGCGCATTTGGTCAGGCACTGATGTTGGCGGGAAGGCCTGGCTCTCAGTCTCCGCTCTAATTCATCCCAAAGGTGTTCTATGGGGTTGAGGTCAGGACTCTGTGCAGGCCAGTCAAGTTCCTCCACACCAAACTCGCTCATCCATGTCTTTATGGACCTTGCTTTGTGCACTGGTGCGCAGTCATGTTGGAACAGGAAGGAGCCATCCCCAAACTGTTCCCACAAAGTTGGGAGCATGAAATTGTCCAAAATGTCTTGGTATGCTGAAGCATTAAGAGTTCCTTTCACTGGAACTAAGGGGTCAAGCCCAACCCCTGAAAAACAACCCCACACCATAATCCCCCTCCACCAAACTTTACACTTGGCACAATGCAGTCAGGCAAGTACCGTTTTCCTTGGACTCGGTCATCGGATTGCCAGACAGAGAAGCATGATTGGTCACTCCAGAGAACACGTCTCCATTGTTTTAGAGTCCAGTGACGGTGTGCTTTACACCACTGCATCCGACGCTTTGCATTGCACTTGGTGATGTAAGGCTTGGAGAGTTTGTCTTTTCATATTTGCGGAATGAAAATTGTTTGTGTTTGTGTTTCTGGCATCTTTTGGTGAGTTTGAAATGTGTTTTTATGACTTCAGTTCTTTCTGCATCAGATTCACTGTTCATTATCAATGTCTTTGTTCGTTTTACCTGCCTGGGGATTACAGATATAAACGAGCAATGCTGCTTTAATCCTGTCACAAACAGAAGAGGAGACAGCAGACTCACAGATACAGCTTCTTTATTGAATGAAGAATATAGATGAATATATCTGCTTAAATAGACAGTTATTACCTTTATAAGCTGGCACAGAACACGCTGTCAACTGTCTGTCAACGCTGTCAACCATGATAGTTGACAGTCGGCTCAAGTTTTTTCAGTGTGTTCAAGCACATATTTTTTCCCTGACACAGCCGACGTGAGGCGGCAACACCAACGGCTTTCATTGCCGCTAGTTCTTTGACGTCGGGTATGTGTGTCCTGGCCTTAAGAATGCATATGTACTACGTATGATGTATCTTGTGAATCTATTGTTTTTTCACTTTCATGTCTGGTGTCATTTTAAATGGTCTCAATTTCACAGCAGTCACTTATAATATGAGAAAGATTGAAAACTTATGAGAACTCTGTTCTCCTTTTTGGGTGGTGTCTCTTCAAGATATCTGCTAACCTTCTCCTCTCCCCCAAAACCAGGTGTCGGTGTAGTAAATATTTAAAATCTTTTTGTTCTGGTCTGGGTATTTAAGGGAAGGTGGCAGAGCAGCCATTTGGGACCTTCTGCCCTCATGCAGAGATGGGTGAATGTCTGAAGACACTCACCCACCACTGTGTGTATCTTTGAGCAACTGATGTTATGTGTTTATTATTTCTGAATTGGCTTCTAATTGTTTAATTGGCATGATACTTTTTTACCTGACAAATAAAATGTTATATCTGATTCATTCTGGACTCTCCTGAAATCATTATGACCAATAGATTATGAGGAGGCTGGTGCTTCTGCAAATCCAGGATAGGTCAAACTGAATGAATGGAGCAGCAGGCACGTCACCTGAAGACCTTTTGATTTCTGTCTATCACTGACTTAACAAGTTGCAGTTTCGTGACTATAAAAAAATACACTTTTTGTTATGAGCAAGCACCTACTTAAAGGTGAAATATTCACCTTGCATTATACCTTCACCCAGACTGCCAGATTTCGTTTCGTTGGGCCGACGGTATAGTCCTTACAATATTAATAACTGATTATGTTGTAGTCAGTGTATGCATTTTCCTGTGAGCTTTTTTTTTCTTTTTAAAATAAAAACCCCTTTTTTGCTAAATAATTTTGTCAGATCTTAACCATGTTTAGTGTTTTGTTCTTCCCTTAAAATATTTAAAAAAGTAAAAAAAAATGGGTTTAATCAAGCTTGTAGTTCGTTAAAAACAAATTTCCCACATCACTCTTGGACACTACTGTACATTTTAATGAGTTCAGCACAGTCCCACATATAAAGCTTTACATTATTAAATCATTATTTAAAACGTGATTTGTAAATGTTTACATTATTATTAAGCTCATTCTTCTTATACTGCTAAAAAAAAAAGAAGCAGAAACAAGTGATAGAGGCTTATGCACATGTAAAACAACACGATCATCCAAGGCCATAGGTTTGATTTTGACATTGGTGGAGACATAAATGCACCAAAAAAAAAAAAAAAAAGATATTTGTCTATCTATGACAGCATATTTCATGTAATATTTTACATTGACAGCATTACAAATAAATAAAATGTAGTAGTCACTTTCACTCTTAAGGCTGTAACACATCAAAAGAACTAGCGGCGGCGAAAGCTGAATGTATCTTCTTCTCACGACTGCCATCTATGTGCATTCTGTGTGAGGAAATAAATCTCTATATCAGTTTGTATCAATAGTCTATATTCGTCATTCAAAAAGGGAAACCGAAACTAGCACTGCAGATATACAAACCATAAACAAAGCAGCTCTTGCTTACCACTTTTTTTTTTTTTTTTTGTGGATTGAAATGCTCAGGTAAGATGACGGAAAATCTGAACAGCCTTCAGAACACACTGCAAAAACAGGCCGGCTGACGCTCAATGATGCCCGATGTCGGTCAACAGCCGACCGTCAGCTTGGTGTGTCCTGGGCCTTTAAGAATTAAAGGGTAGAAACTGTCCACTCTGTTACAATGCAATATATAACATAACAGGGTGGACATTTTAAGCTAATATAGCCCATTAATATAGCTAGAAAAGAATGACATGCTAGCAGAAGATTAACATTTAGAAAATATTTTATATAATTTTCATTTAATAAAATAAACATTTTCATGTTCAGGTGGACACGCTATGTTTTATGGTATTAGATAAGCCTTATAAAATGAGGGAAAGAGAGAAAAGTTTATGACTGATGCTTTGTTCTTGGAGTAAATTCCCTCAAAGAAAATGATGTCACTTCTAGAAAGTCATGTGATTTAGGACATTTTCTTAACATTTTAAAGGGTAACAGGGTGGACTGGAGTTTGAGCAACAGTACCTAATTTAATGGTTTTACACATTAAAAAATATTTATCACAATCAATTGTGTTATATGTCAAAGATAATAAGTGAATGTGTATGCTAATACACATAACTGCTAATTTAGAAATGTACGCTTATTTGAAGTGAAGTTAAGAAAACGTGATTGGGGCATGGGAACTTCCTGTTTGAACCTCTTTGTCACTAGGCTGGTCCGTTCCAACAACACACCAGGTACCAAACATTTCAAGTCATCTTTCAAAATTGAACTTTAACAATTTTAACTATGTTTTAACATTACAGTTTAGATGGTTTTTAACTGGTTTTAATGTTAAAACCAGTTGTTAAAACCAGTAAAAAAATGTTAATGCCAAATAACTAAACCCGTGCACTGACTAATTAAAGATGTTAAAACACACCAATATTGTAAAGTCTTTTCATTTATTAATCAATGCAAAGATGAAAACATAATCACGTGTGGCATAAATCCTGGCCCTCACAAACACCATCAAACAGGATTTACAGTAAGTTGCTGATGGTCACACACATCAGCACTGTCAAACCTCAGTTATTTTAGATGAAGGTGGAGTTTCACAACACTTCACTAAAAACACTCTCTCACAGTTTGTCTTTTCATATATTTTGGACTGAAACTGTTGAAGAAAATGTTTCTTAAATTAGTTTTGTTCTGTTTGTGTTTGTGGCGTCTGGATGGTGAGTTTAAATGTGTTTTTATGACTTCAGTTGTTTCTGTTCTGGTAACATATAATAAATTGCTGTTTATTAAATTTGTCAGAGAAGATTAAAATTCACTGTTATTCTCATATAGAAATAATTACAATGATTTTACTGTCATCAAATTTGAATTCATGTCTATATTCAGTTGTTAAGGATAGATTCAATAAATAAACATAAATATGAAGCTCAGATAATCAACAGCATTAGTAAAGTGTCTTTATTTATATAGTTACTGTTCCACATATAAATCTATTTCTCTTTTCATTCATTATCTTTTGTTTTTGTACTTCTGCAGAATATTATTAACTTATTAACACATTTAATGAATGTTTTAGTGAAGTTTCATCAAACCAACATCAAGTGATTTTAATCTGTGAAAAACTCTGTTCTTCAGGTGTGTTTGGTGATGATGAAGAGAAGAATGTGATTGTGAATAAAGGAGATTCAGTCACTCTAAACTCTGATCTTACTGAAATGAAGGATGATGAAGTGATTCATTGGAGGTTTGAAAACACTTTAATAGCTGAAATCAATGTAACGGCCAACAACTTCACTGTATATGATGATGATCTTGATGGGAGATTCAGAGACAGACTGAAGCTGGACAATCAAACTGGATCTCTGACCATCACAAACACCAGAACTGAACATGCTGGAGTTTATGAACTACTGATGTATTCATCAGAATTCTCATCTAAAGCATTCAGAGTTTCTGTCTATGGTGAGTAGACATATGTTTTTCTCAATATAGGAGGAGCTTTTCAATATATGAAAAGCTGCAATTCCTTATATATTATTCAATATATTGTAATATATTAACACAATATGTTATTGTCACGATCACTGTCTGTTCCTGTCAGTTCCTGGACTCCATTTCCCATAATCCTCCCTGCCAATCACATGCACACTCCACACCAATCACCTGTTGCCACATACAGCTTAGCACACTACCTGGACTATAAAAGACTCACACACACACCACCTGATTGCGAAGTCTTGTTAACCATTGTTGCAATTCTGAGCGTTTATATCCTGTCTGCCTGTTTGTTACCGATCCTGTCTGTTACCCGTTGTCGACCCGTTGCTGCCTACCTTTGATCCTTGACTGGTATCCTGTTCTGTGAGTGTTTTCTGCCTGCCCTGACTATTGCCTGTATCCTGACCACGATTCTGCCTGTCTCTGCTGTTCCTGTTTGCCCCTGCTTTGACCCTGCCTGTACGACCACGCTCTTTTATAATAAAGCCAGCAAATGGATCCCCGCCTGAGTCTCGCTTCGTTACAGAAGACTTCGCCAACACATGGATCCAGCGGCTTTCCTGGAGAACACTGGCCCGGTATGAACATTGCACAATTATTATTATGGCTCAAGCAGGGCACCCGGTCGTTGGAGGAATACATCAGAGAATATTTGGATGTTGCATATGGTTCAGATCTGCCAGACTGTGTACTGATAGACTTTTTCTGTGAGGGTGTTAACTAGCCACTTAAAACACAATTGATTCGTGAGGGACCTCGTTCCTCTCTTAGTCATTTTTTGGAGTTTGCTTTATTGACTGTGGGCTCTCCATTTACTGTGGATGTTGCGGAGAAATACGACACCTCGCTGAAGCATTTAATGGCCGCCGCGCCAGAGAACACGCACAAAATGGCGGCCACCACTACTACAACACCAAGTCAAGTCTCCGCTGATCTTCGTGAGCCAAGTCAAGTCCAAGTTAAACTTCCTGAGTCACGTCCCATCTCCGCTGATCTTCTAGAATTACATCACGTCTCTGGATCTGTTTGGGAGCGGAGTGTGTTGCGTTCCAGTGTGGCTGATCCACCGCTGACTTCAGCACGAGCGGCTGGCATTCCTAAGCCTCCACCGGCCACTACGCCCTCAAGGTCGCCGGTCGCTACGCCCTCAAGCTCGCCGGTCGCTACGCCCTCAAGCTCGCCGGTCGCTACGCCCTCAAGCTCGCCGGTCGCTACGCCCTCAAGGTCGCCGGTCGCTACGCCCTCAAGCTCGCCGGTCGCTACGCCCTCAAGCTCGCCGGTCGCTACGCACTCAAGTAACTTTCGTTACTTACTTGCGTAAGCTTGCGATACAAGCCTCGATTCCTAACTTCACTGAAAACTTCCGGGATTTCTTGGCACGCTCCAAAGCCTCGGCACAGAACATAACATCACATGTTGTTGCTGGATCTCAAGCTGTAAAATCACTCCAATCACCAATACTAAAGTTACACATCAAGCATATGGTCAGAGATTTAGACTCTGAATGACATCAGGCCCGTCGCCAAGGGGGGGCATTAGGGGGCAGTGCCATCATCATCAGATTTTTAATGTCTTTCTATATTCCTCTTCCTCAAAGAGTGAAATCTGAAGCTCCATCAGTGCTGTATGGAGTCAGTTTGAACTGAGAACAAGAGACTGTAAAAAAAAACATTTTAGTTATGTTAACTGAAATAAAATGAAACATGAAAAACTCTTTATTTCAGCTAGTTGACAAGGGAACATGTTTATTTATCTTGATGTTTTGAAATAAAAATGAATGAAAACTATAAAGGGCCTATAAAAATCAAAAACTACTAACAATAACAACAACAACAAAAAATTACTAAAACTTTAACTAAATTTAAAATAAAAATAATAACTGGTTCAAAATATTAGAAATGTATATTCAAAATATTATTATGATACTGAAATAACACTGGTTTGAGTCTCACAGGATCTCATGACAAGATTTAAATGATAGTTTAAGACTCAACAAAGGAACATTTTAACTTCTCAACTTCACGGGACACTTTTGAAAATAACACCATCGAACATCATCTATGGGAAATTGCAGCCTGGAGCTTGAAGTGACACTTCAGAGTGTGAAATTATCAGAAGAAAACAAGCAAACAAACAAACACTGATGGTCACACTGTAAGGAACCCTGCATCGGCCCAAAAGCGGAATCCGACGGCCTGGGTGAAGGTTAACGCGTGTATGTCTTTTCAGCGCCTCTGTGAAGTTTATTTAATTTCACTCGTTTAATCTGACTCCAATTTCAAATGATTCTCATTCTTAGGTTGTGTTTCCAAATAGAAATGAATCATTGGTTATGCATTAATTTAGATTTTTGATTATTCTGATTATCTTATATCTTCAATTATTCGTTCACTGCAGTCCCGGTATCGCTTCAGAAAAGTCACTTCGGCCGACTTGAGTGCTCTTCCCGGACACAAACTCGTCAGTTCTGACCTTAAACATTGGATGCAGGGTAAATATCTACCTTTAAGTCGGTCGCGCTCTGCTTACTCGTAACAAAAAGCATAGTTTTTATATATTTACGAAAACTGCAACTTATTTAAGGCAGCGATAGCCAGAAATCGAAATGGACTTAATTGATGTGCCCTATGCTCCATCTATTAAACCTTCCGTATGATCAATCCTGAACACAGATTTGCGGTAATACCTTCGCTTTAATCTACTAGAAATAATGAATTAAGAATAATACAGAATAAACCAAATATAATATTTTATTTGTCAAGTAAAAATGTATCATGCCAATTACATTACAGTTAGACAATTAGAAGCCAATTCAGAAATAATAAATGCATAACGTCAATTACCCAAAGAAATGCATATACATACAGTGATGTGTGAATGTCTTCAGACATTCGCCCATCTCTGCACGGGGGCTTCTGGCTACAGATGATCCCACATGACTGCTTTGCACTTTACCTTATATACAGACCAGAACAAAAGGGATGTAAATATTTATTACACCAACACCTGTTTTGGGGGAGAGGAGTGGGTTTTTCAACACCCAAAAGGAGAACAGAATTATCCTTAGTTTTCAATCTTCTTCATAATACCAGTGACTGCTGTGAAACTGAGACCGTTTTACCAATCGCACCGAGACATTTAAAATGATACCAAACATGAAAGGAATAAACAATAGATACACCAAATACATTATACTTCTTGGAGAACTTTCAGTGACTTGAGTCAGGGGGAAAGGAAGGAGGGTGTGTGTGTGTTGGGGGGAGGGCTATTGCATCCTGTAGATGTGTGAGGGAAAGGCGTTGTCCTATGCTATTTCTTTGAGATCTTCTCTCCAGATGAGTTTGATTGCTTTATTGCAGGGTGCTTGATCTCAGTTTTTGTCTTAGCAGGAAAATCAAGTCTTACAACACACACAACCACACTGTCAAAGAGGAGCAGTTATTTAAGCTGACGGTAGTTTTGTTACAACACAGAAGGGACTGAGGCAGATATAACAGGCAAGGATGTTTATTGATACCAGCAAGAGTTAAACGGCAGTGCAGGTGAATATAAAGTGAAGTAATGGATGAAGTAGAGAGTGCAGAGAAGTGATACTGTCCTTGTTGATTGTAGACGTGGGGTGACTTGGAAGACGCTGGAGAAACTTGACGCTGGAGACGAGGAACACTCACACACAGATGGGATTCACACGAGGAGAACAGGAGACGCTGGAGACAGGTAAGTAGTTCGATAGGAGTCCTTGAGGTAAGCATACAGGTAAGACGTAATGCAAACGAGACCGGACGAAGACTGTGTGTGAGTGTGCGGGTTTTATGTTGGTGGTGATTGCTGTGCTGATAAGGTGCAGGTGCGGGTGATCAGTACTCTGGAGAGTCAGTGCGTTGTGATTGGTGAGCGGTGGAGCCTGACGTGTCTGTGACAGTACGCACTGACATGGGGTGAGTCCAGTAGATGGCTGACGCAGGGAGTTTTGTGCGTACTCGGCCCAACCCAGATACTGGCTCCAAGAGTTCTGGTGGCCGTGACAGAAGGTACGGAGAAAGCGGCCGATCTCCTGGATCTTCCTCTCCGTCTGCCCGTTCGACTGGGGATGGTAGCCCGATGAGAGACTGACGGCCACACCTAGGAGCGAGAAGAAGGCCTTCCATACCCGTGAGGTGAATTGGGGTCCTCTGTCAGAGACGATGTCCTCGGGGATTCCGAAGTATCTGAACACGTGATTGAACATCAGTTCAGCGGTCTCCATAGCAGTAGGTAAACCCCTCAGGGGAATCAAACGACATGATTTGGAGAATCGATCTACGATGACGAGGATGCAGGTGAAACCATCAGATACTGGCAGGTCGGTGATAAAATCCACTCCTAGGTGTGACCAGGGTCGATTGGGAACGGGCAGAGGATGGAGCTTGCCGGATGGAAGGTGGCGTGGGCTCTTGGAGATGGCGCACTCCCTACAGCCCTGCATGTACCTTCTGACGTCCGTTGCCATGTTGGGCCACCAGAAGCGTTCTTTAAGCAACGAGAGGGTTTCATTGACCCCCGGGTGGCCATTGCCAAGTGACGTGTGGGCTGAGTGAATAAGTGGAGTGCGTTGTGCCCTGGTGGTGTAGCGCAAGCCTGGTGGACAACCCGACGGAGCGTTGGTGGAGGCATTGGAGGAGGGTAATGTCTCCTCCGACCAGGTGATGGGGCTTACGAGGATGGATTTTGGGAGGATGGTTTCTGGTTCCTCTGGTGGTTCGTCGAGTCGAGAGAGGGCATCCGCTTTGACATTTTTGGAGCCTGGTCGGTAGGAGATGAAGAAGTCAAAACGGGTAAAGAATAAAGCCCAGCGGGCTTGTCGTGGGTTCAACCTCTTAGCAGCCTTTAGATATTCCAAGTTTTTATGGTCGGTGAGAACCAGGAAGGGGTGCATCTGCTGGTATCGATGTTCATTTATCGGCGGCTCATGTACTACGGAGCCCCTAAAGGGACGTGGTGGTGGTAAAAAAATTGGGATAGGAGGATTTTTATTTTTATTTTTTCAAATCTTTTGCGTTCCCTCGCAAAGATATTATCGTTCCCTTGTTGTGAGCTCGGACAAACACTTCCTCTTTAATGTCCCGCTGGCTGGCAGTAGTGTTTCAGTCAGCTCCATACGTTAATAATGTACACAAATAATGCGCGACTCATAGAGTTTGAACTTGTTGGACTCAAATATAAAGAAATGCAGTCAGTGCTTAATTCAAGCAGTTCAGTAAAGTTGGCAATATATTCACAGATTCGAGCTTCCCGGATCAATAACTCGAGCTAAACGTTGTTAAAACACAAATGAAGCTTTTTCCAATCATAGTAACCTAGACAACGAGCTACAACAACACAATTTTCCTCAAATGTGCTTTTATAATAAATAAATTAGTCTCTATGAGCAGGCGGCGGAGAGACAAGTCTGAAGGGACCGTCTGAAAAGTGCAAAACCCTTTTGCTCATTTTATATTATAAAAAATACTCAATAACTTCACTGTAACACACTGTACTGTCACCAAATTCAGTTCATACGTCACTGCTCTCCTGCTGGTTATAGGTACTACAACACTTAGTTTGGCAAGTAGCACATAAAGGCCTTCTTTACACAAATTATATTGGTACACAGCTTACATACAACAGCTTTTGCATGATAATTGCTTACTGAATTTGATGGCATTACAATTTATGTAATATTTTTTACTAATAACAGTGAAGTTATTGATTTTATTTAATAATTAATAATCATGAAAGTTATGCTTTTTTTTTTTTATCAAACTAAGTGTTTCAGTACAAGCAGCAGGACAGCAGTGACGTATGAACTGAATTTGGTGACAGTACAGTGTGTTACAGTGAAGTTATTGATTATTTTTATAATATAAAATGAGCAAAAGGGTTTTGGGTTTTGCACTTTTCAGACGGTCCCTTCAGACTTGTCTCTCCGCCGCCTGCTCATAGAGACCAATTTATTATTATAAAGCGCATTTGAGGAAAGTTGTGTTGTTGTAGCTCGTTGTAGTCTAGGTTACTATGATTGGAAAATAGCTTCATTTGTGTTTTAACAACGTTTAGTCCATGAGTTATTGATCCGGAAGCTCGAATCTGTGAATATATTGCCAGCTTTACTGAACTGCTTGACTTAAGCACTGACTGCATTTCTTTATATTTGAGTCCAACAAGTTCAAACTCTATGAGTCGCGCATTATTTGTGTACATTATTAACATATGGAGCTGATTGAAACACTACTGCCAGCCAGCGGGACATTAAAGAGGAAGTGTTTGTCCGAGCTCACAACAAGGGAACGCAAATATCTTTGCGAGTGAACGCAAAAGATTTGAAAAAAAAAAAAAAAAAAATTTCCGCCAGCACGTCCCTTTAGGGGCTCCGTACATTTCCACCCTAGACATTAATGCTCAAAATATCAAATGCGAGTGTTTGTAAGGATAAATACTGAAGATTACCAAAGATTGCTTTGCTCATGCTAGATTAGTTAGTATAACATGCTTTCCATTTTTAACTTTTTTTTTTTTTAAACCTTTTTTTTTTACAACCTCATCTTTTATATTTGATTGGGGGCTTTAAACACTCTTAAAGGATCTTGTGTGTCTTTCAGGGTTGCTCAGTCAGAGCTGGTTAATGGTGTTCAGATCAGACCTCTGTAATAGTAATTAAATAATGAAGCTCCTCTACTGGCTGAACATAAACACATTGAAATATAATATATATATATATATATATTTGTCTTTGCTTTATTCAGTGTCAGATTTTTAAAATTCAATTTACAGGCTTTATTGTTTGTTTTACTCTCAGATAAGACACAGATCTCACTTTACTACTACTGCTGTATATTTGTCATATGTATTTGCTTGACTTTATCAATAAAGTTTTCTCACTCTGAGGTTCAAGTCTCTCCATGTTTTATTACATTTATTAAAAAAACATTTATTAAAACATTATTCAATACATTATTTGTAAATGATTATCAAGCTCATTCTTCTTATACCACTGGAAACATTTTTTTTAGGGCTGGGAATTTAATGCATTAATTAAATTAATTAATTATGGATAAAATAACGCGTAAATTTTTTTTAACCCATTTAATGCAGTTGCCCCGCCCCCAGACATACATAGGTTATCTGCTATTCATACAGTTGACTGATGATGAATATGACGCAGGGCAACAACTCACTGTGTGCCTATAGAATGTAGTTAGAATGTCCATAAAATTCAAAATTTGAAATTCGATTGATTTGAAACCTTTGAAGTTTACGACAATACCGGTAAGATCAGAACGTTCACTGCTAAATTCAAACGTGCTTTCATGCTTTGGCTGGCGTTGACGCAGGTGCATCGTGCGTTATAGATCAATTGACATGATAAACGTCAAAACACATTCAAATATTTGACAATAGGCGCCTACCCAGCTAACAAGAGCATTCTCTAAATATTCAGTGTTGGTTCTGGGAACGTAAAAAATGTCCAGTTTTCTTGACGTTAGAAGAACGTTTTTTATAAGGTATAATGTTCCTCAAACATGAAAAACTGTGTCAGTGTCTCATTTCATCAGACGTACAACTCCGTCAAAATTACAGTTTCAGTGCAGCTTCAAAGGGTCGGATCGGTCATTTTCTAAAAAAAATAAAAATGTATATGCTTTATAAACACAAATGATCGCTTCGCATGTGCTTCCGCCAGACCGCCTTCTGTATTCTTCAAAAAGCTCACCCTGTCCTACACTTTCCCTATTCTACTTACGGAAAAAAATGTAACTTGTCACCGGCCGATAGAGCGAGGAGGATTAAGCTTTGGCCCATAGTTGAAAAAGCCTGAAAAGAAAACAAAAGGGCTTTTTTCGTCGGCGGACGAGCATTTGTAGATGGTACGGAAATATTTTCTCCTGTCTTGACTGATACTTTGTTGACTCTACCTTGGAACTGATATGGGCGTGAATTCTGGGACTTCCAGTTTGATCTAAAAATACCTTAAAAAAATACCTTAAAAAATTAAAAACAGTAAAAAAAAGACCTTACTTGATTAAAAAAAAAAAAAGAAAAAAGTATAAATCAATATCAATCAGTGGCCTGTTGCACAAAGCCGGTTTCAGTTTCTACCCAGGTAAGTTCAAGATTAGTTTGAGCAAACTCTGGTTTTTCGGGCTTATGAAGGTGGATTGGTTTTTAGCGGGGTTCATTGCTATGGTAACTTACACTTCACGGCTAACCTGCTCCGGAGCAGGTTTTATTCTGAGTTAGAGATCGCAAACCCAAACTCGACCAATCAGCTGTGAGTAAAGTGACATGTATCTGATGCAATAAAGCCACTCCCCCTGTATCTCTCGTTCCAAATTTAAGCAGTTTATAGTGAAAACATTTTAGAGACAAAATTGCTGTTAATTATTCATTATATTTATATTAAATAAATTAAAATTATGAATAATTTATGACATATTCATATTAGGCCTATTATATTAATTAACAATATTAAACTTTGCTTTTAAATTAAAATAAATATAATACATGCATAATATATAAAGCTTTTAAACAGATTAAGCTTACATGTATTCTTTTGAGCTCTTTGTGAAACTATATTAATTATTCAGTATATTTGTTTGATTCACATGCATTGATATAGTCAGATATTTTCTTTCAGCTGCCTTCTCAAACTTTCACTGCATCAGTGTTTATTCCTGCTTTGTAAATGCGTTTAATTTCATATTTTTCATAGCGATCTCTTAATCTTCGGAAGCGACATGAATTGCGCGTCTCTCTCGTGAGAAGTGAATCAAACTGACGTTCTCCTTGTTCCGTGTGATTGGCTGTTTGCCGCACGTGTCACACTTTCAGGTGCACGCGCTTTGCAAACTCTGGATTAAACCTGAGTTGACAGAGAAGGTTTATACCGAGCGTTGTGCAACAGTTGATCCTGATCTAAACCAGGTTGGATTTATCTGGATTTGTCAACTCCAAACCTACTCTGAAACTCAGAGTTTGTTCAACTAGCTTCATGCAACAGGCCACAGAGGACAGAAGGCATGAAGTAGATTGAGTATGACAGGATTTTCTGCAAAGTTTTGGCCATACTGATAAATTATAGGCCCTAGAAATTTGCATATTAAATATGATAAAGTAGGCTAATATATTCATAAATAGGCATTATACTTATTGTTCAACAGAATTTTACAAAGAATGTTTGCTTTAAGTTATGAGTAAATGGTTTTAAAAATTTGGCTAATATGTAGTATAACGCACTGCCAAACAAGCATTCTGTTTTCAACTGATACCCCCAAACTAGTGACGTATCCTGGGGGATACAAACATTTACAGGCAGATTGTGAAAAATGTAAAAATTAAATTAATAAAATTTCAACATAAACGTAATAAGCTAACACTCAACAACAAATTTTTAAACATGTAAGTCCCCTCCAAATATTGTAAATATGTGAAATATATCCACTTTTATCAGAAGGTGAGTAGATTTCCCACTACAGGTGGTCATGCTGTTTTTAAATGCTGCCTGTGAGCTGAACAAAGAACGTAGGAACAAAGTCACCAGATCTAAATATTCACAACAAACACCCTTTCAACATGAGACCTAAACATTTCCTGACTCTGCCCACAAAACGTGATTGGGGCATGGGAATTTGTCAAGAGCTTCAAAAAGTATTTATCATTTTTTAGACAATTGTTTAGTAAATCTATGCACGAAAAACCATGTAGCATTAAAGTTGAGTAATATTTTATGTCAAATATGCATTTTTGTTATTGTATACTGTAAAGAATGACCCAGCAGGCGTAACTCGTCTGATACGCTCGGAGAAGCTGTGATCTGATTGGTTGTCTCTGCTCTGGTGGGCGGGGCTGCTGTTGTTCTGGTATATGACATCAGACCCAGAAGAGCCGAGCAGGATTTTTGATTCCAGATTTTTAATGTCTTTCTATATTCCTCTTCCTCAAAGTGAAATCTGAAGCTCCATCAGTGCTGTATGGAGTCAGTTTGAGCTGAGCAACAGACTGCAAAAAACATTTTAGCTTCATGAAATAATATAAATGTTAACTGGAATAAAATTAAACATGAAAAACGTTTTATTTCAGCTAGTTGACAAGGGAACATTTCTCATGTTTATTTACTTTATCTTGATGTACTAAAATAACTAAAACTGAAATAAAAATGAATAAAAACTACAGGGGCCTATAAAAACAAAAACTACTTACAATCACAAAAAAAAAACTTTAACTAAATTTAAAATTAAAAATAAAAATAATAACATAAAAATATTATAAAAAATATAACAGTATCTCAATGATACTGAAATAACACTGGTTTGAATTTCACATGATCTCATGACAAGATTTAAATGATAGTTTAAGACTCAACAAGTAACATTTTAACTTCTCAACTTCATGGGACACTTTTGAAAATAACACCATCGAACAGGATCTACTGGAAGTTGCAGCCTGGAGCTTGAAGTGACACTTCAGAGTGTGAAATTATCAACAGAAAACAAGCAAAGAAACAAACTAACACTGATGGTCACACACACTGCAGTTATTTTAGATGAAGGTGGAGTTTCACAACACTTTACTAAAAACATGTCTGTCGTTTATTACTGAAGCAGTTTTGAAGAGTTTGTCTTTTCATATTTGTGGACTGAAACCGTTGAAGAAAATGTTTCTGAAATTAGTTTTCTTCTGTTTGTGTTTGTGGCGTCTGGATGGTGAGTTTAAATGTGTTTTTATGACTTCAGTTGTTTCTGTTCTGGTATGTGATAAATTACTGTTTATAAAATTAGTCAGAGAAGATTAAAATTCACTGTTTTTCTCATATAGAAATAATTACACTGATTTTACTGTCATCAAATTAAAATTCATGTCTATATTCAGTTGTTAAGGATAGATTCAATAAATAAACAAATATGAAGCTCAGATAATCAACAGCATTTGTTTGAGTGTGACATTAAACATTAAAATATCTTTTTATATAGTTCTAAATCTATTTCTCTTTTCATTCATCATCTTTTGTCGTTGTTATGCTGCAGAATATTATTAATTTCACATTTAAATGAATGAAAGTATTTTAGTGAAGCTTCATCAAACCAACATCAAGTGATTTTAAAGCTTTAATCTGTGAAAAACTCTTCAGGTGTGTTTGGTGCTTATGAAGAGAAGCCTGTGTTTGTGAATAAAGGAGATTCAGTCACTCTAAACTCTGGTTTTATTGAAATAAAGGATGATGATGTGATTCAGTGGAGGATGTTCTTTGAAGATGCTTTAATGGCTGAAATCAATAAACAGGCCGACAGCTTCACTGTATATGATGACGTTCTTGATGGGAGATTCAGAGACAGACTGAAGCTGGACAATCAAACTGGATCTCTGACCATCACAAACATCACAGCTGAACATACTGGAGTTTATCAACTACAGATCAACAGTACTGTGATCAAGAGTTTCATTCTCAATGTCATTGGTGAGTTAAATATTTGTTTCACCTGTTTTATATTTTAATCAGCACAAAGATACAATTATTAATCCAAACTCCATTTTTTAATGATTTATTAATAAACATCAAACTATATTTACTTTTGTAAATGACTGTTTCAATCTGTGTTGAAGCCTGTTTCTGTTTGTTCTCTATGTGTGTGTTTGATGATACAGTTAAAGTGTCAGTGACGGAGGGAGATTCAGTCACTATAAACTCTGATCTTACTGAAATGAAGGATGATGGTTGGATTCGGTGGAGGTTTGGAGCTAATAACACTTTAATAGCTGAAATTAATAAACGGGCCGACAGCTTCACTGTATATGATGATGTTCTTGATGGGAGATTCAGAGACAGACTGAAGCTGGACGATCAAACTGGATCTCTGACCATCACAAACATCACGACTGAACATGCTGGAGTTTATCAACTACAGACCAACAGTGGGACTGAGTTTTTCATTCTCATTGTCTTTGGTGAGTTAAAAGAAAAAATGCTTTCACCTGTTTTTAAAGGACAACATTTAAATGAATTCATACAGTTTGTTTTTGTTGTTTATGATATTATTTTAAAATTTAAATTTAGTAGATCATTGTAAAAGTTATGTAACAGCATTAATGTGACAAACCCTGTTTCTGTTTGTTCTTCATGTGTGTTTGATGATACAGATGCAGTGAAGTCAGTGTCAGTGAAGAAGGGAGATTCAGTCACTCTAAACTCTGATCTTACTGAAATGAAGGATGATGATTATGGGATTCTGTGGTGGTTTGGAAACACTGTAATAGCTGTCATCAATAAACGGTTCAACAGAATCACTGTAAATGATGATGATTTTGATGGGAGATTCAGAGACAGACTGAAGCTGGACAATCAAACTGGATCTCTGACCATCACAAACACCAGAACTGAACATGCTGGAGTTTATGAACTACTGATGTTTTCACCAGAATTCTCATCTAAAACATTCAGAGTTTCTGTCTATGGTGAGTAGAGATCATTTGTCCTGTCCATCAAACATCCTTATTTACCGTTTACATATTGAATTATTGAATCATTTAATAGTTTGAGGTGAGCGACCGTATAAACACTAAACCAAAAATAAGTCTGTTTATTCAGAAATATTAGTTGATGTCAGCGCTGATATTAGTGTTTATTGACTGATCTGATCTCAGTTTGATGTTTTTATTCCTCAGACTCTGTCCACTGTTGTGGTTCTACTGAAGCTGTGATCCGATTGGTCCTCTCTGCTCTGGTGGGCATGGCTACTGTCATTATTCTGGTTTATGACATCAGATCCAGAAGAGCTGAACGAGATCAAGCACAGATTCACACATCAGGAAACTAAATGATGTAATTTCTCATAACTATTTCAATCATTCATTTATTTTAATGGCTTTATATTCATCTGCTGGTATCGATGTTCAATTATCAGCAGCTCATTTCCACCCTAGATGATTATTTGTGAACAAAAAGCAACAAATGTTTGTCATGATAAATATACTGAAGATTACCAAAGATCGCTTTGCTCATACTAGATTAACATGCTTTCCTTTTTTTAACCTTTTTTTTTTTTTTTTTTACATGCTAATCTTTCATATTTGATTGGGGGCTTTAAACACTTAAAGGATCTTGTGTGTCTTTCATTGTGATTATTGTTCAGTCAGAGCTGGTTAATGGTGTTCAGATCAGACGTCTCTAATAATAATAATGAAGCTCCTCTACTGGCTGAACATAAACACTCTGAAATATAACAGCTCTCTATTTTGCTTTTTTTCAGTGACAGATTTTTTTTTTTAAAAATTTGAAAGGCTTTATTGTTTATATTTCTCTCAGATGAGATGCTGTATTTGTCATATGTATTTGCTTGCCTTTATAAATAAAGTTTCTCAGTCTGAGGTTCAAGATTCTCTCCATGTTTCATTATATGTCTATGACGCCCCCTGGAGGAAAATAAACAGCTTTGCATTATTAAAACATAATTTAATACATTATTTGTAAAAGTTTAGGCTACATGATTATCAAGCTCATTCTTCTTCTTATACCACTGAAAACCTTATTATTATATATATATATTTTTTTAATTATTAAATGATTATTTTTGTATGTCTTAAAGATTTTCAGGCATAAACTACTTCTAAAACAGAATAACATACATATAATGAGTTTGTTTCCCCATATGAGCTCTTTTCACACTTTCAGGGTTACAGTGTTTCTATCCAAAGAAGTGTCTTTCCAAATTAAGAAAAATAAACAGAGATTGAAAGATGTCAAAATTACCGTCACTCCCACAGCCGGTGTATTAGAATCACCTTTACAACAGCATTAACTATTTTTTAATGCCAAGGTAATATAACGCAATGTATAGTGTTATAAATGTACATAAAATTCTTAAAAATACATCAACTTTGATAGATGTTAATAACAGTGGAAGCGCTTCATCACAGTCTGTGAATGTTTCTCCTCTCCAGCAGGAGGCGCTCGGCGCTTCACAGTCATTTTGGTCTTACTGGAGACACTGGTGCACTAAAATGTTGAATATTTTTAGTCTCTTTTTTCAATCCTTGTCTACATAGTGGACATAGTCATGTGTGCAATCCACTGTGGTGAACAGGTTACATATAGACGTGCACTTGTTCTGGGTAATAAACACGTGAACGTAAACATAGCAGATATAACATCAACAGATCTGTCCAGTTTGGCTTGCATTCTGATGGACTGGAAAAGCAGCGCAGTCAGAGCTAATGGACGGAGTAGTCCCGGAGGAGCCAGCGTTTCCATTAAATTGCATTAATGCGGTCAGGAGAGACTCACGCGGCTCATCTCTTCATATCCCGTTTCAGAATCGCTCCGGCTCTCTGAAAGCCATGCAGGCAGGGACGGCACCCTTTATCTGATATTTAGAGTTTGGACTCCAAATGAAAGTGCCACTTTTGTCTCATTGCCTCCGCTGACCCATACGCACAGAGCATGTCCAACATCCCCTCTAGCCTTTCTGCTTCCTTAAACCGGGGAAGATGTGTGTCGTCCATTAGCAGAACAGATCAATTTCATCGGGTCCAGAAGGTTGGCCTGAACTCTTTATAGTTCTCCTTCCTCCGCTGAACACAAGAGCTCGTGTTTGACAGCTTGCAAACTGTCTGCTTATTGTTCTGAGGGCTGCAGAGTAACGTTAATGTTCTGTCTAGGAAAATATTGTGAAGTGGTGCATACGATATTGTCTCGGAAGTGCTTAATGGGTTTCAAAATGTTTGGAAAATGCAAATGTGGCTAAACATCTCTAGTCTAATATCTTGTTTACCATTATAGTTTGGTTTGGAGATAAATTGACGATTTGCCATTAATAACAGAATTGTCAATTGTGCATGCAAAAAAATACATTACACAGTTAAATAGTCCATGACCCTGTTTCATGTTGAACATGATGTCTTTTTATTGTGATGCTGCAATGATGTGGCTGACCAAAGCTCTTTTGAAACATACCGGTTATAAATTGCAGTTCTTGTGCGTCACAAAAGTGGCATAATGTTTTATTCTCTTTAATCTAATGCGATAACCCAGCTAACAGGGAACGTTCCCAGAGCTTTGGCTAATGTGATGAACAAACGTTCTTTCAGTAAGCATATTGAAACATTTGTTTAAAATTACCTAGTCTTTAATAACATTTTCAGAATTCTAGCACATAAATGTTATTTATACATCGTTCATGGAATGTTGGAAGTTCATCTTTACTCGAAAAAAAAAAACTTTCACTGCTGTTAGTTTCACTCAAACCACCTTTGTTCACATTACTTAAAAACTCATGTAACTACATGAGTAGTTAATTTAACTGAGTTGTTTCTGCTAAAATGAGTATTGTCAGCTTTACTTAATAAGTGCTTGTTCAGTCAACTTAACATTGCTGAGTGAAACGCACAAATTAATGTTGGCATAACTAACTAGACAATGGATCCGTAGATCCCAGCATGATTTTTTTTAAACATTAAAGGGTTAGTTCATCCTTATAAAATATCTTAATTTGTGTCCTGAAGATGAACGAAGGTCTTATGGATGTGGAACGACATGAGGGTGAGTAATAAATGACAGAATTTTCATTTTTGGATGAACTAACCCTTTAATACATACTGCTTGTTTCAGAATGTTCAGAGAACCATAATGTCTGCAGAATGATAACAATATCTTCATTTTTTTTCGCCAACGGTTGTATAACCAACAAAAATGTTTTTAAAACATTTAAAAAACTGGACATTTTGAACATTCAGAGAACATTCCAAAATAAAGTTTTCATAACTTAATGGGAACATTAACAAAACATTCTTAGAACCTAATTTTTTAGCAGGAAAACCACTGGCCAAGCATCAAAACAGATTTCAGCAAGTCAGAGGTATGTGTGTGGGCTCGGCAGTTACTGTAATAATAACATCTTTAATATGCTGCAATTAAACTCCCACTATGGCTCTGAAAGAAGCCATTTACTCTAAAAGAGCAAAGAGCAGGACGCAATGTCTGTGGTCTGCCTTTTAATATAAAAACGCTTCAGGCCTGACATTAAATCAGTGTATGACCTTTAGAGCGACAAACAGAAGACACACTAAAGAAATTCGAACTTTGTGCGTATGACACAGATGTATTATGATGCATCAAAACTGTTCTGATTTAATCTGGCTGCTGTGCAACACATATTTGTCTTGCGTAGTACTAAAGGGAACGCAATATTGTAAACAATGAGTAAGAGTTTTGTTTCACTTCACTTTTCAGAAGAAAACAATGATAAAATAGGCCACTTCTGCAAAATGTCACAATATTCCACTAAAATAACCTTGTTGGCACGTAATTGTGTCGCAATAAATTTTATCAGTGCTGCACTTATGTTTCTTGAAAGCAATCGTTGTGTTTGGCTCACTGAAATATTTTGCGTTTGTTCTCGCTGAACGACATTTACTGAATAAAAGGGTGCATTTTGTTCGTTGTACGTCAATCTCATTCTACAAAAACAGGAAGAATGATCCCAAAGGATAATGACACTTGTTTTGGGTGTGTTTTTGAATTAATCTTGAATTAATCTAAAATACTTTTGCATTTATAATGCACAAAAACTTGAAGCACCAACTGGTGTATATGGTTGCAGTTCTGACAGGTTTACTGAAAAAAAAAATCAGAAAGTGAATCTTTCTGGTGAACTGCTTGAATGACAGACCCTCACTTTTTGCATAAACGATTTATAGAATGAATAACACACATATAATCCAAGGTTTTTATTTTCATGTTTCAGCACAGGCAAAGTAGGACTGGAATACATTTTGCTGGGCCCTCGATGCTTTTTGCATTTGTTTGTGATTCAGTTATGAATCATGGCAAGATGTGCTTAAGGATAATATTCTCATCATCTTCAAGCCAAGGTTTTCTTTTGTCTTCAAGGTGTTGGCTCATATTAACTGTGATTTAAGCAGCTTGAAATAAAAGATTCTTTTGTAATCAGTTTAACCAAATTCATAAAAATACCCAAGATGTAGAGGATCTTGATCCTTTTAGCTTCAGGGCAAAAAAAGAACTAAATACCTTATTTAAATCACACCATCAGATCCTAATTAGTGGCCATGAGTTCTGGACTACCTGAGGATTTGGAGACATCAGGAAGTGTTTGTACATTGTTGATATGCTGTCAGTGATCCAGACACAAATCTGGAAAGCTCTACACAGGAAATGAAGAAACAACATAGCCACAAGTGATGAAAAAGAGCCTGGTTGCCAGATTGACGCCCGTGTACAAATAGAACAAATTGTTCTCTTATAGATATATAAGGCAACTCTAGATTAATGTCTAGTTTAAAAGTCTCACAAAGGTCAGGCTGTTAACAAAGCAGAGAAGTGCTTTCCTAAACATCTAACACTTTTTCTGTGTTTTCCAGTGTTTAGAGGACAAGGCTATAATTGAGAAATAATCTACATCCGCATTAAAACTGCAACACAGTTCTTAAAGTGGTAACGTCAAGCGTCTCCCTTGAGCAATGGCTGCAGACAGCATTAGCGTCTCATCCAGAGCGGCTCTATTCTCCGCTGCCTTGTCTCAGCGTCTGGTCTTGATGGATTGCCTGTGCGAATGATGGAGCGGTGAGGGAGAGATGATGAATTGGCCACGTCTAGACCACTTTTAAAGGCGGAAGGGGTTTGAAGCACACGCCACCCAGCAGAACAGGCACAACAATGATCTCAGATCAGCTGCGGTGAGGTATGTGTCAGGAAGCAATGCAATCAACCGCTGCACCATCCTACTGAAGGGTGTTGTATATGCCACTAAAGTCTGGATGTCCATGGACATCTTTTCGAACGGGATTACCATGCCACCTGTCCTCACCATCCAGGATCGGACTTTGATGTGAGCACAGGGGTGGCTGCCAGATGTGGAGGCCCATCTGTGGTCTGGAGCCTCCAGTGCAAGCAGTCTTTTAGGATTTTATGCTCATCTGCTCAAGGATGCACGTAACCACAGATGTGATCGTTCTGAATCAAGCTCTCTCAGCTTCACTGCATATGCATCATTCACAATATATAATTAAAAGATAGACAAATAAAGAAAATGAAGAGAGTAACAGACCAGAGTTCATTGAAAGTTTGATAGAAGGTGGTCAGTTTACAACGTTTAGTGCTGTAATTCTGTTATGCTCTGTATTATTGCCACAAAAAAACAGAAAATGAAGTGCAAAGAGTTTCAAAAGGGAAAAAGGACAAAACAATATGCTAGACTTACCTGCCTTACATGCAAATTCATACAGATTTAAGTGAAAGTGACGTGACGTGTGGCCAAATATGGTGTCCCATTCTCGAAATTTGTGCTCAGCGTTTCACCCATTCAAGTGCACAAACACAGCAGTGAGTATTGAGCACACACACACCGTGAACACACACCTGGAGCAGTGGGCAGCCATTTTTGCTGCAGTGCTGGGGGAGTGATTGGGGGTCAGGTGCCTTGCTCAAGGGCACCTCAGTTGTGGGTAATCAGTTGTGATAATGTTCATTTAAAGCACGATTTTTGGCTGTCCCAGATGAAAGATTGCCATCGTGAAACAATCGTGGCAATTTCTGTGATCGTGGGTCTTAATTGGTGGTCCTATGTCATACAGTGAGAGAGGTTCAAAGACGGCCGTTTTCCTGGTCTTGAGACCAAAGATAGCCTACGATCATTTTCAGAAATTCAGCATGATCATCGCACAGTGCGTTTGCTGCTACAACCTACGTCTACTGACCAGCCAATAAAAATGCGACATGAAATCAATGCGACATGGTGCTAAAACTTAAAACTGCTTACTTCAAGCTCTTTTCCCTTCTTCTTTTGCCGCTTCCTTTTTTTTTTCCAGCACGCATAAAAACTACAACTGCCAAAGTGTGATTCAACATGATCTTTTTGTTTACCACTAGCGCATGCTGATGACATTGTATTCTTCTATAGAAACTTGCATCGTAGCTGACGAGTCAATAGGTGTCATGATCGTATAGTCTACATGCATGTCGTACCCAAGTTTAAAAGATCCATGTCGCACAGTGTGAGTTGTAATGAAAAAAAATGACAAAACCTTAAAAATATAACAGCTTGTACACACTGAAAAACCATCCTTGTGCAGCTTAGACTGTCATGGTCCTGTAGAGATTTCTGGGAATCAGTTGTGTTATGTTTGGCAACAATTCTGCATCTTGACCACATGGCGGAGCCTTGCAGATTTGTGTAGTCCTATAGAAATTAGTAAAGCACAGTGAATTTGATTATATGTTCCAAACAATTTCAAAGTAATCATCAGGTCAAAACTTGTATGCAACTTACTGTATATCTGAGAGAATTCTTGTTATTTCATAGTCTATGCCATGGGAAAGTCTTTAATTCTTTTCAGGTTACACAAGAGAAAGACTTTTTCCCTTGTTTAGTCTGTTGTGATGGTCCACCTCATGAACAGAGGGATTCTTCTTGGCACACAGGAGTGGGCTGCAGCTCTGGGTGTCTGCCACATACCACCAAGGCCTCCGTGTACACGGCACTGTGTCTTTGTGCGTCTGTGTTAGTGTGTGTGTATATGTGTGTGTGGGCGTTTCTTCCGAGCAGAGCAACGGGCTGGCATGGCATCCGAACAACCACTGCCCACTCGGACCAAAACAAGCCACACTTCTTCTTCTTCACTACGCTGGCACAGAGGCCGGCTAAACAAACAAACCAAGGGCAGTAAAAGTTCCGTCGCTCCATGTCACTGCAAGTATCATACAGTGTTTTTTTTCTTTAGACAATCTGAAAGAAATGTTGGGGAAAAAAATGTTATCTCAGGTTTGGCTGCCACAAAATTGTAATGTTTGGACAGTTACTGATAAGTTAAATTTGGTGGTAATAGTTATCTGATCTGAAATGGCCACAGACAACATTTACATCTCTCTATGCTATTTCTTTCCAGATGCTGGTAAGTTAAATTTGGTGGTGATAGTTATCATCATGCAGATCTGAAATGGCCACAGACAACATTCACATCACTCCATGCTATTTCTTTCCAACATAGCTGAGGTTTGACTGCAGCGTTACGGAAAGAGGACTGATGGGACTGTTTAAATTGTCAGTTTATCTGAACATTTCCTTATTAAATTCAGATTGTTTTTTAAGTGTTCTTGAGGTTTTCTGCCAGTAAATTTAGAAAGGAAAGAACAACGACTCTTGTCCACTCTTGTCAGAAATTGTTAGCATCGAACATTTTGATCTGGAACACAATGCTTTTTTCCATCTCTCCCCCTGAAAAACATTTGAGCATTAAAATGCAATGCAAATTAAACCAAAATTAGTACTGCAGAAGCTCAAAATGTTTGCACACATTCTGATTAGTTGACAAGATAGACAAGCGTTCATTTATGGAATAGTGTACTCTAAAATTAAATAAATGTTTAGTCTTTATTTACTTACCTATATGTTGCTCCAGTATTGGAAAATACAACATCCATGTATTAAACAACATGAGGATGAATAATTAATGACAAAATTTCCATTTCTAGGTGAACTTTTCCTTTAAGGAATAAAACAGTCAGGAGGCCAAAAAGAGGGGGCAAGGAGGTGAGAGAGAGAGAGAGAGAGAGAGAGAGCATTAAGCACTAAAAGCCTTCCTCCTCTGGCTATAAGGCTAATGTTATTGCCATGGTGAAGAATTCTCCGGAGCTGGAGAAACGCGCTGAGGTGATTCATAAATGGACCTTGAGGATCCTCTGGGACAATAATTAGACATGTTTCAGTCTCTCTCTCCCTCCATCCCACTTTTTTATCTCTCGGATGATGGATTGACAGCATTCGCGTTTTCTGGGAACAAACTCGCCAAGTTTTAGTGATAGTTATTTTTGCTGTTAATTGGACAGTTCCGTACCTCAGCTCGGCAGCGCGCGAAACGCTAGTCCCACGGCAACGGTTCATCTTTGAATATTAATTAGATCGTGATGACGTAGCTGACAGCCTTCCAATGGCAAATGAGTCTTTTATAAACATTATTTAAATTATTCTGACGTCGCCTGCTGACCTTCCTATAGAAAATGCTTTTACTTTACATATTAATTACGTTTTTCTGACGTCGCTTGGTATTCGTCAAATGGCTATACATGGATCATGAATACTAAGAGGAAAACCCTCGCCATAGTAGGATTGGTAAATTCGCGTCGGAGTTTGATGTGAAATGACATGATCTGGTGAGGTTCACTTCACTTCCAACATCCTCATGTGAACCTTACGGTCACAATTCATGAATTAATGCGGTAAGTGGCATTTTGTCTCCACATTGTATGCTAAATGACTTTTTGGTTAATTTTTTGACAGATGTTGTATGTTGTATGTTGTAGTATACTTTATGTACATGTATGTAATGTATGTATGTATCAATCTACAGTATCTACAGTATCAACAAATAGCAAAGGGTTTTCATTTTCAGTGTACAGATCAGTATGATAATACAGATGTATGATAATTTTCACAATGATATCTGTTTTTTTTTTTTTTTTTTGCTTCGTCAGACATTCATGGTAAACATGAGCAAATGTACTTTGCATTGGGATTAAAAAGTTTCTGTATTGAAACTGTATTGATAAAGGTCCAACCCCAGGGACCCTGATACATATTTAAATGTGTAGGAGAGTGAATTACAACCCATTTGGAAAGTTTGGAAGCTGTAGAAGGAAATTTTATGCATCTTTTCAAACTCCGTCCTTCATGAATGGGATGCGGTTGGAATGACTGAATCAGGCAGCCAGACAAATTCAAACCACATCATGAAATGATTTTGATAGGCCAGACTGCTGCATTTTTGCTTTACAAGCATGCCATAAACAGACCCTCTGGAAAGTTCTGCTGTGGGTGGGTAAAGTACAAGCTCACACACGTGGAGACGCAGGCCTATAATGCATTGGCTTCGGGTGTGACATTTTTAGTGCTCCGGACACCTTGTGAGACAGCAGGTCTCCACTAAATCCTTTCGTTTTAACTTCCGTGATAGATTAATTTGTTTTATATCCCTTCTATCACAAAATATTGCGCACTTGTTACAAAACGTCCCATGGCAGAAAGGCCATGCTATGCAATGAAATGTGACTGGAAAATATATGCTATATTGATAAAAGGGTGAACCAACCCTTTAATATTCATTGCAGCTGTCTCTGTCATGTGCACTTCAAATGAAGTTAGAGTCAAATGGTGTTTATTCTACAATCATTGAGTCTGTGACCTCTCATGAGGATGAAATATTAGCAGACTGGTTAGTGAATTTAGTAAAATGCTTCCATGTGTGTCATTTATGGATGCAGTTCAATATTACGTGCTAAAACATGTAATGTAAAAATACAGTGGGATGGGATCCAAATTTCTGAGACCAATAGTAAATTGCTTTTCTAATTTAATGCAAACTTTCCATTACAAATTATATTGTCAGCATAACAAATTGAGTTAAAAATTGTCCTGGAAAATGAATGTTTTAGTATTTAGTGTATCTCTTTTGTTTTTGACACGATCCAAAAAGCATCTTGAGCCTCATCGACCGTCTGTACAAAGAGTCCGATGATCTATGCCACTCATTTACTTGTTTTTTTATTAGTGACCTAGAAATATTTCCTCTTCATTTTTATGTCATAACTTAAGGTTTAAGTGAAAAAATGGTCTCAGGCTTTTGAACCCCATATTTTCCCTCTTCTTAATAGTGTACATTCTACACATTTGAGTTGTTATTCGTGATAATCATCCAACCCGATATGGTAGAAGGCACTACAGACATGTTTTTAGAATCTGACATTTCTACCGCAGATCATTTAGTCTTAACGGCTCCCAAACATGAGGCCATGCAGCCATTATCCAATCAGTCTCAGAGATTTTGTCTGACCTTTTCCTGCATGGCTGCTCGCCGGAGCAGAACCAGTCCGACCATGAGCTGTGTGGCACGGTCAATCTTTGGAGTATTGACTTAAAGGGATAGTTCACCCAAAATTCAAGACATATTATTTACTCGCCTTGCTTCATGCCATTCTAAACCTGTATGTTGTTATTTTTTTTCTGTGGAGCACAAAAGTGACCATTTTTAAAGCGTCTTTATGAAGTTCAGCTATATGTAACTGTTTATAGTGACTATGCTTCAAAAAGGCATATGAGTTTGGAACGACAAAAGGGTTTTCATTTTTGGGCAAACTATTCTTTTAATAGAAATAATAATGGAAATTCCACAAAAGCTATAACCTTTGCTACTTCACCAATGAATGCAAATGCAATGCTGTTTTTGATTAATATGTGATCATACTATTCTGTTCTGTTCTTTGGTTTACTTTTATTACTTAAAGCATTAGTTAACTTCAGAATTAAAATTTCCTGATAATTTACTCACCCCCATGTCATCCAAGATGTCTTTCTTTCTTCAGTCGAAAAGAAATGATGTTTTTTGAGGAAAACATTCCAGGATTTTTCTCCATATAGTGGACTTCAATGGCTACCAACGGGTTGAAGGTCCAAACTGCAGTTTCAGTGCAGCTTCAAACACGATCCCAGACGATGAATAAGGGTCTTATCTAGGGAAACAATCGGTCATTTTCTAAAAAATATAAATAAAAATTATATACTTTTTAACCACAAATGCTCATCTTGCACTGCTCTGCGATCCGCCACGCATTACATAATCACGTTGAAAGGTCACGCATGACACAGGCAGAAGTACCACGGTAGGGTGAAAAACTCCATCTCATTGAGCACGTTTACCAGTTAGCTGATAACTAACAAATATTAGCTTATTGAAATAACCAGTTTTCCCCGTTTACATGCAAACTGACAACGCAAGTAAACTGTGTTTACATGACTTTATTAATAAATCGGGTTATTTCCCTGTAGTGACGTCGGAAATAATCATTTGCGTATCTGACTCAGAGTATTCCATACGTTATATCGGTTGTGACGTTAAATAAAGCTTGCAACATGTCAGCGAGAATCTTACGGCTCTTATATTAATGCTCTCATGCAGTAACAGATGCAGCGTTTTTCTACTTCTGCCGCACAAGAGAATTTTTTACATTTTCCGAGTCTTGAAAGAGTCTGCGTTTGTGATATATTTTCTTCTTCCTTTCCTCAAAACGCTCGCTCTGTCTGGATGCATTTAAATCTGCACTAAGGATGCGTTTCTGTCACGGATCACACGTGCACACTTCAATAAGCCGACAGAAAGCAGGTTAATGCGTTTACATGCCACGCGAAATCGGGGTAAGAGCCAAAAAACTACCTGATCTGACCGGTTTATGCTTAAGCCGTTTATGACCTTACTCCGATAAAAGAAAACGGGTTACCGCGCTTACATGACCACGTTCGTTCTCAGCTTATTCAGAATAATCGGCTTAAGAATGTGCATGTAAACGCACTCATTTTCTCCTCCAACTTCAAAATCGTCCGACATAATTGTTTTACCTTTTTTTGTAAAGGGCGTTTGACAGTCTTTGCACGTTAGCTGGATGGGTACTTCCCCCCGTGTCAAGTGTGACCTTTCCAACGTGATTACGTCATGCATGGCGCATCGCAGAGCAGTGCAAGATGAGCATTTGTGGTTAAAAAGTACTATTATTTTTTTTTAATTTAAGAAAATGACCGATCGTTTCGCTAGATAAGACCCTTATTCCTCGTCTGGGATCATGTAGAGCTCTTTGAAGCTGCACTGAAACTGACATTTGGACCTTCAACCCGTTGAACCCCAGTGAAGTCCACTATATGGAGAAAATCCTGGAATGTTTTCCTCAAAAAACATAATTTCTTTTCGACTGAAGAAAGAAAGACATGAACATCTTGGATGGCATGGGGGTGAGTAAATTATCAGGAAATTTGAATTCTGAAGTGAGCTAATCCTTTAACACCTCACTTTTTAAATATAGAGCTCAGTTACACTGTAATCTCTGTGTGATGCATTGCGTAGTAAAACATGTTACTACTCAGACCGTTACTGTGACCTTTTGAAATGTATTTGGCAATGATCTACAGCACATTCCCATATTTCAGAGGCATAGAAGTAAAACTTCTGGCTTCTGTTTTTCTCTTTTCATTCATTGGTTTAATATCGTTTTAATATAGACAGCCAAATGGTACTCATGATTAAGTACGGAAAAAGCAAGGACTAGGTGTTAACATACATTTTCCTTGGCTGGAAAAATTTGGCACCTTTGTGTTCTATTCACAGTACACTGACACATACCCTCAACCCCGTAAGCAATTTCCTGAAGAAAGCCGGACAGTTGCAGACTCTTGCTACACCATAAACCCAATGTACACCAACACTATTGCATTAAGTTGTTGCAGGCACATGACATAGTGATGCACGTAACATAGCTGAGGTGATATATAATGTATATATATATATATATGTATATAGCTTATTATGATGGAAATCATAGAATCTGATCTGAGATCAGCTGGAAAAGTCATGGAAAATTTGGCAAAACCCTTATTGCTATCAGTCTGAAATTCTGAATATATTCAGAAATAAAAACATACTGAAATATATTCTTCTCCCTCAGCAAAACGGTATCAGACAGGAGCACAATCGCGCCATTATGACATCACTACGAGGGTGGCCCAAGAATGCTGTGGAAACAACAATAATACATCACATTTCTCTGCAGCATGAAAAGTAGCAGTCGTCATGGCTTTGAAATTCAGTTCTCCGTCCTCCAGTCTGAAATGTCCAAAACTAATGGATCATTCTGTTCCGATCAGCTCCATGAAAGGACTTGAGACATTTCGGGCCGCTTTTGTACAGGACCGTAGCAAACTCTTTTCTACATGTTCACCCCCTTTCCCCTCGTTTTATATTGTTGAGGAAATTTCAGTCCATAAGAGGGAAAAGATAGAGAAAAAAAAATGTTAAATTCACTCTGCCCTTAAAATAGGATTCTGGGAACAAATGTGTCCGGTAGCTGTTTGCAGTGCTCACGTCTTGAGCCATTCAAAACACAGGCAAATTTTTTTTTTTTTCTTTTTTTTCTTTCTACTAAGCGCTTTGAAATGATGAACTTTGACTTGGCAGCTGAATCTGTGGCGTCTGCATGGTAACATCTGCTGTTTAATCATGTTGGATTCTTCTCAGGCAGTCGATGTCTATCAGCTAAACAAGAAAATTTATATAGAGAAGCAGATTATTGCATTCCAGGTTTAAGTACACTGTGTTTTTCAGACTGTATTCCCCTTAGGATCAGGGATTTGTGGAGCCCGTTGTCCTCAAAGGCCAATTAAGGTCCTAATGTGCTGAATCTGGAAGTTTCGAAAGTTTCGACTTAAAAAATTCACTCTCGTGTCTTTCGTTTCTTTTGTACCATTAAATTAAACATTTTGAAGTGCTAAATCTGAACTCTTTTGAATCACGGTTCATAGCGACCATGTCTGTCATGCTCCAGAGGTCACAAAAAAGGTGTCGGTGTCATAAAAGTAGTCAAAAAACTAATAAATATTATAATTTATTTCATAATTTTCTAAAATATATTATTCTCATAGCTTCAATTTAGTTTCTCATTATCTAGCAAACAATTTTTCCAAAAAAATGTTCTGCACTGTAAATTTCATTAGTTAAGTAAACGTTACTTTTTCATCACTAGCCACACCCAATGAATTTGTCAAAAATAATGACTGTTTTCAAGCAGGTTTCCTGAACACTCACTCCATCTGCAATTGGTGGGACAAACAGAAGTAACATCAAAAACCCTACACATTTCAGCTTTACCTACTTTAAGTTATGAGAAGCTTGCCTTTGAAACGACATTTCTAAAGTAGCTTCCCTGACAGTGTTAATGATAAACAGTAGCGTGGTTTAGACCGCCAGCCGTAGTCGAATCCCACAATGTCGACCTGGTTTGGATAAGCTGACGATCTCTCCTTCTCTCCCCATAGGGTTCGGGCAGCCCTGGGATGCAGCTGGACCACAGCTGTAAAGCTTTTGGATCTAAAGTTGCAGCTGTGGTGGGGAGGGTTCCTGGCACCGTGATTTGGTAGATAAACAGAATTGAAAATCACATTGCCAGGGATTTCCACCCCTGCACAGTTCTTCAGGTGCCCCACCTACACCGCCAACCTGACCGGGTGTTTTTGGAGAGCCTTTAACAACAGACAAAGAACCACAGAGATTTGTCTGAATTAGACTGTCAGAGCTCTTGTTTGCATGTGGCTTAAAGTCAACACTGACCCTGTTTAATTTCCTAATGCACGTTCCTGCTTTTATTGTGCTGGTTTTATCATTCATCAAAATGTACTTGCTCCACCTAGGAAATGATTTTACTTTAATCAGCAGAGAATGACTATTAGTAATGCTCATACTTATGGAGCCCCTAAAGGGACATGGTGATATAAGATGGGAAGAAAAGATTATATTTCAATGCTTTCGCATTCTCTCTCAAAAAGTTTTGCTTTCCCACAAGAAATGTTGCATTCCTTCGTAAAACTTTTGCTTTCCCCCAAGAATCTTTGCATTCGCTTGCAAAGAACTTTGCAAAGATTCTCGGGGGGACGCAAACATTTTCAGAGTGAACGCAAAGTTTTAAGAGGGAACTCAAAACATTTGTGAGAGATTTGTGATTTTTCTTCCCATCTTATATATTTTTCCATCACCATGTCCCTTTAGGGGCAACGTACATACTTGGAGTTGATGACTTAAAGGATTAGTTCACTTTAAAATGAAAATTACCCCAAGCTTTACTCGCCATCAAGCCATCCTAGGTGTATATGACTTTCTTCTTTCTGATGAACACAATTGGAGTTATATTAATAAATATCCTGACGCATCCGAGCTTTATAATGGCAGTGAACAGGACCAACGAGTATGAAGATCAAGAAAGTGCATCCGTCCATTATAGACGTACTCCACGCGGCTCCGGGGGGTTAATAAAGGACTTCTGAAGCGAAGCAATACGTTTGTGTAAGAAAAATATCGATATTTAACAAGTTATAAAGTAAAATATCTAGTTTCTGCCAGACCACCTTCCGTATTCAACTTATGAAGAAAGTGTAATGCCTCTCGCAGTTCAAAACACTTATGCTATGTCCTATGCCTTCCGTATTCCTTACGGAAAAAGTGTAATTGATGCGACATCACTTACATTTTTTTTTTTGTTTTGTTTTTTTGAATAAGGAAGACGGTCTGGCCGAAGCCAGATAATTTACTTTATAAACCCCCCGGAGCCGTGTGGAGTGTGTTTATGATGGATGGATGCACTTTCTTGAGCTTTATACTCATTTGACCCATTCACTGCCATTATAAAGCTTAGATGCATCAGGATATTTACTCTGGGGGGTAATAAAGGCCTTCTGAAGTGAAGCGATGCATTTGTGTAAGAAACATGCATATTTAACAAGTTATGAAGTAAAATATCTAGCTTCCGCCAGACCGCCTTCCGTATTCAACTTATGAAATGCACTTTCTTGAGCTTCATACTCGTTGGTCCTGTTCACTGCCATTATAAAGCTCAGATGCGTCAGGATATTTAATAATATAACTCTGATTGTGTTCATCAGAAAGAAGAAAGTACACCTAGCATGGCTTGATGGTGAGTAAAGCTTGGGGTAATTTTCATTTTAAAGTGAACTAATCCTTTAAACAAACCCCTAAAGCCTAAAATTAAAATTTGGATGATTAATTTTCTAAGAAAACTTACTTGTGGGAAAAAAAATCCCAGAAGGAACCAAAGTAAAGGCCTGTTCACACCAAACTATAATGATAATGTTTTTAAAAATTGTTCTAAATTCGAAAGAATAGCCCACACCACAACTATAACGATTAAAGCACAGAGGAACAATGCCATTGGAATCACTTTAAGAATGTTTTTTTTTTTTTCAGTTGATGAATGATAAAACATTGACAGCCAATCAGAATCCATCCTGCTTTAAAGAGCTCGTGAGAAAACTGCAGCATGTGCTTATAATAAACTGAGCGTTAATGTGCGTTGGTGTGAACACTATTACAATTACCATTATAGTTATTGTCATTGGTGTGAGCGAGCCTTAAAGTGACAAACGCCACTTCAGAAAATGTAAAACTCTTTTTTTACGCAGTGCTTGCTGCAACATATTCAGATTCAGTCTTTGTTTATGCAACCTCTTTGGCATTTAGTTCATGTGAGTGCAACTGCTTGGTATGTTTTTCAGTCTCAATAACACAAACAGTGACTCATCGCTCTGGAAATATCATGTTTCCTCAGGAATGACAGATAATGGCTTACTGGAATATCGGCAAAGGCAAAAGGGCATCTGGCAAGTTTCATAAAAAAATGGAGACTCAAACCATGTTTGACACCCACAGCGATTAGGACTGTTATCAGACGGTACTTTATGATTGACTGAAAATCCTGAATAAAACGCCACAACAGCTCAGAGTCAGCTTCAAGTGTGGAAGATTTTTTTTTTATTCAAACCTAGAGTTCTAAATTATTTGTGCAAAGTCACAATGAATAAGCAGGTGTAATTACCCAAGATACATCGTGTTTCTAGCTAATATGCCTCATTCGGTCGCACCCTTTCCATCTTGAAGTTGGTCCATCAGGTCATCACTTGCTCAAGGCACAGAGCTTAGCTAATTGGTGAGCATTGATCCCTTAAGAATACTGTTCACAGTGGCTAAGTTCAGTGCCTGAAGTGAACTGTATGACGGTATGTGTACAGGGAAATCCACCCGCCCCATCATGGTCAGGTGTTGTCCACCTACTTGCTCTGGCATCAAAGTGAGACAGGGCAGGAACAGGGCGTAATGAAGGGTGGGATGCCAGTAAATGTGAAACCAGTTAGGACATGCACGCAAATGAGGTATGTTAAGCTCTTAGATCCATGGTCTGAGTACTGTTAGCTGAGATGGATGAGGCAAATGTGTCAGGCTTTCATTTCACAGAGGAGCTTCTGACCACTTTGTCGAACTCAATGGAAGCACTGGCACACAAAGTTAAAATCCATTTAGACCAGTTCTTGTGTGTTAGTAAATTCACTCCAGTCATTAAAAAGCTGAAAGGTGTAGATCTTCCAGGAAAGCAGGGGCAGCGGTTGCGCTACAACGAATCATTATCCGTCACTTTGATGGACTTAGTTCGGCTCTATTTGTATCATTTTCCTAAATGCAGCCTTGTATGGTGGTTATTTGTGCAGCATTGATGATATTTAGGCCTATATCATTTTGGTTGTCTATAGAGTGCAATCAGCTGAACCAAGCCAATCAGCTACGAGGTGAATCATAACACTACAAACTTTGTTTTGATGACAAAAACACGAAGGTACAAGATGTCTTGTCACGGCTTTAGTGAGGGAAAGAACTACAATCCTATGAAGCATTGTGAACAGCATAATGAAATTAAAAATGATGGAGAAATAGAAACACTTTATTTTAAGTTTATTGTACAAAATATGCGTATATATATATATATATACAAATTTTAAGATCGCCTTGATTACGTAATTCGCAGTGCTTTATGTGCGTGGGTGGGGTTAAAAAGCTTGTGGCGCTGTTTGCTTTTTCGACTCTGAATGGTGGAATTTTCTGTATAGCATCATGGGTAATGTAGTTTTTCACCATGAATTTCACTGTTAAACACATTTATTTTAAAAATAAGTTGAAATAATGTGGTCTGGCAGCTTTAGCTGAAGCAAATACTATCAATTAACAACCTCATAGCTTACAATAAGGCTGTCTTTAAAGGTTTATAAGTTATTGTTAAAAGTCTGTTTCCCTATGGAGAAAATTAGTGGAGTTTTCCAGAACTCGATTGTTGCACTCTGTTAAGTTTGAAGTCTATAAAGAGCGGGATTTAACCCAAAAAAATGGAAGTCAATACAGATTTTAAGAAATTGGACGATAGATAAGTGTTTCCACCTTTATAAATCCCTATTTGTTCCTCATTTTTGACATTGGATGAAATCCATAGATTTAAGGACCAACTTGAATGCATGGGAAATCTGCATGGGGAAATATTTTGCCCTCACACTAAATTCCTGAACGCATTGACTTCTACTAAATTTACGGCATTTCGCCCATGAAAATTCACCAAATGATAAATGTGACCGTTTTTGAGAACAAAACGGGAGCAGGTGTGTAGGGTTGTCGGTGAAGGCATTTGCTCTTGCCTCTTGCCAGCTGTAATAACTGCAAATTTAACCTTCAGTTAACTGCAAATTGGGGTCAGAGTCTTTGCAAACAAGGCGTGGCGTCGTGACCATCCCTGCAACTTGTCCAGGCAAATCCTCTCAGATCATTTGAATAATTGCGATGGTGTGGTTTTGACGAAACGATTGAGGGCTGTGCCTTCTTGTGCCTGCTGAACTGGTATCAGTGTGCTGATCGAGTGCTGGCTCAGTTCAGCAGGAACAGGAGTGAAGTCCTAAACGCCACTGCTTTACTCTCCTCCAAACAGAATTCAGCGTCCTTCAGTATCCTCCAATCAGCATGAAGTGTGCTTCTCTTCAAATTCATCTGTCATCACTGAATATAAAACATGTTTTCCAAGCGAGCCGACCTTGATAAAATATGAATGGTTTACCATTAGAAGTCAAGGCATTGAGGATAATGGCTTTTTTTGCATACTGATTAAAGCCATATCCGTATTTTTAGCATTGCATTCTGTTCTCAGCACAAGCATGGCCATGGGAGCGCACGATATCGAGATCTTTCAGTGTTCCTGCTGAAATGTATGAAGATGTATGTTGAGCAGGTTTTACCTCATATTCGCCGCGCTTCAAAAACCGCCTGCAGTGTCTCTGCGTGTTAAAGATAGTTAAAATGAATTACGGCGAGAGCCTTATTTTAGGTCGCGCTGTCATCTCCTTTTACGCGTATAAAAAATGGAAGGCTTCAGGTAGATCATAAATCTACCTCAGTCTGTTAACTTTCTGCAGTCTAACTTTGGCTTTTCCTTTTCTGCATCGTAACAGAGCTGCTCCTGTAACCATTAAGGTAAAGACTGTATGTGCTTGCATGCTTTTTATACTGTTGCTATATTATTACTAGGGTTTTCAGAGTGTTAGGGTATCAAAAACTACTTAAAAACTACTACTTAGTAAAAAAAAAAGCTGCACAATTTGATTGCTTCTTGATCCCTGATCTGTTATATGGCATCTATATAGGATAGTTTCCATATATTTTGCAGGTCTTGCGGCCTTACTTGAACCGTTCTCCTCAGTCCGCAGCATTGACAGCTACTTGGAAAGATTTGTGCTACTCAGAAACAATTATAGGTCATAAACGCATCAGTGGGAAGGAGCTGCAGGGATGAAAGCTGAAAGCCTCTTATTTTAGTTTCACAGCAATGTCGGACTCCTTTTATCATGTGCTGCAGAGACTGACCAGATTTCGTGACGTGGCCTCCTTAAGTTGTCTGATATTGTTTTGTTCCCTCCGCCACCATGTAGTCAGTGTGTTTGCGGTCCAGACCAGAGCTGTGCGCTTTATAATTGGTTTAACTTGAACAAGACCAGCTGTGCAATAAAGCAGCAAAGCCGTGTAAAGAAACCAACAGTACCGGGCGTCCGTAGATCCTTCTGGGTCACGGTCCAGGCAGCGCATGCGGAAAAGGATTTCACATCTGTGCTGAATGTAAGTGGTTGTAATGTATTTATTAAAATACAATCTAAAGACATGTTGAAACCACATGAATGCCTGTGAGGTCCTCATGCCACAGATGATCTGTCCTCCAATCAGCTTGCAGTACCCCTTACTTCCAATCAGCATGCAGCATGTTTTCCTGTCCTCCAGTATGCAGATGTTATTTATTGCATTTGGGTCTTTGACGAATAAGGTTTTTAAAAGTGTAAAAAAACATAATGGATTCAATAGTTTTATTAAGTGTTAACAATGAGATTATGTGGTTTTTATAATCAATTAACACTGCTTTTGTCATATTTTTACAAGATGGACAAAATTTGTCACCAAAAAAGTCATTTGGTTTAACCAAAAATGACACTTTTGGCTATACCGAATGACAATATTTTCAAACAATGCTAACAGGCTGATAGTTGGCAAAAGGACAATCAAACATTTTATATTTAGTATTAGTTTTTTTTTAAATATTACAACATTTTCCATGTTTTATAGCGGTTGTACCCGAATGACCTGATGTTTCGGGACATGCGTATGAGCAAGTGAAAACATGAATTTTTAGACTTAATTTGCTTCACGACCATGTGGTCCTTTGCAGGTGTCTGAATGATGTCACATCCTGTCACATGATACTGACCGCATGACTTGATCCAAAATGGTCCCTTTATATTGGTTACTCCGAATGACAAGCAACGACTTTTACACAATTTTAATACCATTTTGCACTATGTTGATATATGATGTTATAAAATCATGCCAGAATAAAAAATATATACATTTATTACATTTTAAGATATTTTAATCACAAATGAAATGGCTGTATTGGCCTTTGGATGGTTAAACCAAATGACCTTTTGACACTTCAAAGTCTTTAAAATACCTTTATATGTAGCAAAATATAATTAAAACCTTTTGGATTCAAGAGGTCTAGTTGTACTACCTTACATACTTTGGATGTCATTTTTTATTATTATTAAGGCCTCTGGACAGAAAAATAACCCGTCACGTAATTGACCCATTTACAGAAGTTTTCTCAGGCAAAAACTGGATTAATTTTATCCTCTAGGATCTCTCAAACAAGTTAAATCATGAAGCAACTGAATAACAATAAACACATAATTCGTTTCTTATTTGGCAGACTCTTTTCCTAAAGGGAAGAATCATGTTGCCCAGAGCCAAATTCACATCAGTGAAATTAAATGCAAATCACAATAATCACCCGGGAACGTGTTAATCTAATCTGTTGGTTGTATCTGATTTATTCACAAAGATTCGCTTCTCTTAATTAAATAAGACATTAGACAATGAGAACGTTGTGTTTGTCTTTATTTCTGCCCTGAATTATAAGTTAACTTAATGTTGAATTAATTTGCATGGACTGGGAATGGTTTGAATTGCTAGCAAGCTAACCAGCTACAAATGTGCAGAAACCCGATCCCAGGACCCTCTGAGAACGTCATTATCTGTCTGCAGAACACCTGGAGGCGACGCGCAGTAATCACGCAGGGCGGGTAGGTTTGTCTGCACGCAACCGCAGTTAACCCTTCGTGCCCTCTGACGAACATACATCCATATTTCCTTCAAGACGTCATGCAGTCGTAAACTAAATTGTAATCATTCCAGGAACGTGTTTGCGGTGGCATTTTTTGGTTAGTTCACACCCTGAATTATGACTATATTAGCGTTGAGCCCAACGGACAATAACGTTTTGTTTATTAAAAGCGCGCGCTGCTGTTATGTAATCCGAAGATTTAAATGCTCGCGCTCATGAAGTCCGGTGGATTCTGATTGGCTGTCAATGTTTTGTTTTTTTTCACCTCAGCTGGGAAAAAAATCGTTATGAAAGTGATAGTCTACGTCTGCTTTGTGTCACCATCGTTAAAGTTCTATATTTGGCAGACGCTTTTATCCGAAGCGACTTGCATTGCAGGGAAAGCAAGAACTCATAAAATGTGTACTTTGAATGCTCGGAATAAAAGCTCTTCCAAACGCATAAATCTAAATGTGTACTGTCTCTTGTCATAAAAATAGAATGATTATTAAAATTATATATAGATTACAGTTGTCGTCCATGATGTGAACAGGCATTTATGATGTTAATTCCTGACTTTGTGTAGGGGTGAGGCAGGTGAATGGGGCCACTTTTTGTTAAAACGTGTAATTTAGATACCTAGATGTTTTTTGTTGTTGTTGTTTTTCTTTATTAGGCTACTTTTGTTAAGTTTAAAATCCAGCTATAATATTTAAATGTAAATGCAGTTGTTATAATGTGTTAATTGCAAGGTATATACCAATAAACATTTTGAGGTCATGCTATCCCGACAAATTTATTTTCAGGTAAAGTGGGCCAGCTGGTCTGGTAAAGAGGTAAAGTACACTGTGTATTACTTAAAAACACAAGATTTATTAACACATATTATAAAACAATTGACCCTTCACTGGGAGTTTGATTGACAGGCGATCTAACCAATCATAACACAGAGTCCATCCCAACATGTCCTCCAACCATAACGCCCATATATGTCGTTTGTCACTTCCCTGAAATACGACCCATAGGAGCGTTTACTAAAGTTGCACCTCTATCGACAACAGGACAATTTCATTTTAATGCATTGTACCTTTTTATGGGCGTTATATTTTGGATTTCGCGTAGCTCAATTGGTAGAGCATTGCAATATACAACAATATGCAATCATGTGATTGGGTTTGATCCCAGGGAACGCATGTGCTCATAAAGTATATATGCACTATAAATCACTAAGGGTAGGTTTAAGGTTGGGGTAGGTGTAGTTGTTAATCAAATAAAATGAGTTTTGCTAAATGGAAATAGGACAAATGGTGGGTAAGGGACTGTGTAAACGTCCACACATTGCATTTAAATGAACACGCATTTTGATTGGTAACGACGGTCATACGTCATTTCATGACGACAGACGCAACACAACACTGTCATTATTTTTACGTCAGCTAGAGGGCACGTAATAAGGGTCGTTTTTTGGAGGAGGACAGTCTCGTCCACCTTTATGTCTGACAAAGCAGTCAGGGGAGTTAGATTAACGTCGGTCGACTTGAACTTGAAAAATTGTGTGTACTGACATCTTTCCACGGTTAAAACAACATTCCTTCTGATGTTCATTCATGTTTATTTGAAATGAACTAGTAGGAAGATATGATCGGTTCATGAGCCACTTGAACGACACATTAAAGAGCCACAACGGTATTGTTTAATTTTCTTTAAAAATTACAAAATTTGAGATGTTGTTTCATATCAAAAGTAACCTGCTTTGTCTTGTCTGTCAAAGTGTTGTCCTCTTTGCTCCACGATACATTTTTTAATGTGTTAGAACATGATGTGTGGCGTGAGAGCGGCATGGCTTGTCGGACGTAGCAACAGTAACTAAAGGGGGCGGGTCTTTGCGAACGGTCAATTCAACAATATATTTACCAAACCTAAATGCATATTATAGCCTATAGGCTATGAATAAAATTTACCAGTTCATTCAATGCATGTGTAAAATTCAAAACAACTGATAGAAAATGTTCTGTTGACATTAAATTTGATGAAATCTGAATATCAGAATAAATGGATGAAAATGAACTCTAACACATTCAGCCAAAGTGGGCCAGCAATATTTAAACACAAGAAAACTAACAACATTTTAAACATTTTATTCTTTGCATTTTATTTCCTGTTAACTGTAGTAACAAACAAAACAGGAACTGTCAAAAATAATATTTGTTTGCATTTAGTGGGCAGCCTTATAAGTTAGAAAACAAAATCTTATGTCGGAGGATTTTCTATCTTTAACCATCAGGATGTCCTCCTTTGAGGTGTGGCCACACCCACCAGTTTCATATCGCATCAACCAAATCTATTTTATCATTTAAAGAAATAGTGTCTCTTTAATTAAAGACCATTGTCATGCTGTGAAAGTGTAAATCTATTTAGCACAGTACAATCAAACTTAACCGGCTCACTTTACCTGCATTCACCCTACAAGTGCACATTAGTAAACAGTTGTTTCCATCAATTCATCACAAACAGACTTCAAGTATGTGCTACTCAGGGGCATTTTGAGTCAAAATCTATTGTTTGTGTATATTTCCCTAAGTATTTAAGGAAACTACTACAGCTAATATGCTATTTGTTAACATGTAGGCTACATCTTTTAATATAATTTCTGGCCATATTAATTTCTTCCATCCACTGTGCATTCCTCCAATCGCTGTCTGGATCGTCCAGATGGTTTTAAGATGGGCTGTCATGTTATTTTTGGAGGGCTGTGGTTTCCCATGTACACTGAAGTTTTTTTTTTTTGAGATTCTTGAATGCTGGGGTGGATTTCAAAATGTGGATCTTTACATAAATCTGAATGTATCAATTCACAGTCCTGAAGTTTTGTCCTCTAAACCTTAACCCGAATCACTGAGTATCTTTTGACAAGTGAATATTATTGTGTAATATTGTATGCATTATTATTATTATTATTATTATTATTATTAACAAGTTTGAGGTGTTTGAAATGAAAATAGGCTACCTGATTCCCTTTGCAGTCTTGAAGCATGTTGCATTGAAATGTCTGTATATTGTCTCCCTCTTGTGTTCAATGAATTATATTGATTGAAAATCTTCAAGAAATCTTGCATCACAAATAGCAATCAATGCATTTTTATTTCCTTAACACAATTTTGACAGTGCATACATTTAAAATATTGCCCTGAAAACTTTAAAACAGTTTTACATGTGCTTGTACAAAATATATGTGCAATATGAAAATATACTTTTTATATATTTAAATTATAATATTTATATTACTTTTACATTCTTGTAGAAAACAACAATAAAAAGGCAGTTTGTATTTGAGAATTTTACAGCTCTGATTGCATTGCTTTGCATTCAGCTCAAATGTACAGAAATGCATTTCTCAAGTTGCATGATTTTTTTATTTGTTTTTTAATGTTTTTGTTGCATATCTGCTCACATTTAAAGTCCCTTCTGCATAATTTGACCATCAGCACGGAAACTCACACCAGCTGACGTTTAACCCACAACAACTGAACCAGCCCTGAAGCCACAATGATGGAGAGTTTGAGGAGGTGCAGTTCCTGTGGCGAAGGTGAAACACACCTGCCTAACCGCTTGATGCAGATAAACAAGAAGTGGTGGAGCTGAGGCGTGTTTTCTTGCCGTTCCTCAGTTCGGGCGGAGGGCTGGTGCTCAGGTTTCGCACCTTGCTGAAGCTGTTGCGCAAGCTGCTGTGTCGACTCCCCGAGGTGCTGGAGGTCTCCTTGGACATGAAGGTCTTGGGGTCGCACAGTCCCGCCTTCAGACAGCAGCAGCACAGGAGCGACGCGATGGCTTTGCGCAGCTCCAGGCTGCCGAACGAGTAAATGAGTGGGTTCATGGCGGAGTTGAGCACGGCCAGGGCGATGACCCATTCAGGATTGAAGAGCGTACTGCAATTGCGAGAGTAGCAGAAGAAGTCCACCAACAGGAGGATGAACAATGGTCCCCAACACACCATGAAGACTCCCACGATGGAGATGACAGCCTTCAGAAGGCGCAGCGAACGCTTGCATTTGCGTACCGATGTCGCCTCTGTGCTACTGCGGACGTGGCAGTAGATTGCAAAATAAAGTGCACCAATTGTGAGCAGGATTATGAAGAAGATGACCAGGGCGAACAAGATGTAGCTCTTGGAGTAGAGCGGTAGAAGTGTAGAGCAACTTCTTAGGTCACAAACGCAGTTCCAGCCCATCAGCGGAAGGAAGCCAATTATTAAGGCTGTTATCCAGCACAGCCCCACCATTATGTAGATTCGGTAAGTCTTTGTGGCGGTTTTCTGGTGGACGGGCTTCATCATAGTGGCGTAGCGCTCGACGGCAATCAAGAGCAGGCTGAATATGGACGCTGCCAAGGCTACAAACAAAAGTCCTTCACGGAACAACCACAGAACTGGGCTTAACTTGAAGGTGCGTTCACCGGACATGTAGATGTTGACCACGTAGGCGGATCCTGTCAATAGGTCGCTCAGGGCGATGTTGGCAATGCAGATGAATATCCAGCGATGACGCATGCGTACACGGAAGAGTACCGCCAACAGCACCATGAGGTTCTCCAGGATGATGAAGACGCTGAAGCACAGGAACAGGATGGTGACGGCGCTGATGCCGCTCTTTGAGGGCTTGCGGTGTTGGAGGCGCCCGGTGAAGTTGTAATGCCCCAGGATGAGACTGTTGCTAGTCCAGTTGTACATGTCTGGGCAGGAAGAGGCGGAGCTGAAAGAACGTAGGACCTCCATGGTGTGAACGACAGGAGCGTGGAGTTGAATCTCACTGGGGTCGATTCAGACGTTGATGCAATCGCACTCCAGGCAATCAGACTCCGGCTCCTTTGGAATAAGTCCTGAATATCCTTTCCCTCTCTGAATAACCTGGTGGAAAATGGTTTGAACACAGTTCATTTTTATTGGGTTTGTGAATTGAATAAAATCAAAAGTTTAAAATTTTGGCATACACTATTGAAAAAAAAAGATTCCAAAATGGTGTTTCTGCAGCGATGCCATAGAACAACCAAGATCCTTTCAGTGAAAGTTCTTAAAATAACCCCTTTTCTTCTTTCTGTGAAGAACTTTAATAATCTAAAGAACCTTTTGTGGAATGGAAAGTTTCCATGGGTGTTAATGGTTCCTTCATGGAACCACAAATGGCAAAAAAAAAGAATCTTTATTTTTAAGAGTGTATGCTATGATTTTGTAAATCCAGGAACACATCCTACTTGGTAAAACCTTGCTAACATGCGATTATAAAAGTCCATCTGGCTTTCGAAGTGGCTTCACACTACAGGGACAGTCCCGCTGCAAGCATCTTGCTCAAGTGCACAATGGTGTCACCTCAGAAACTGCTATTTGCGGTGCCTGTTTCGGTTACCAGATTTTTAACCGCCAGTTTACACCACCGCCCACAAAATATAGAATAATGTTGAGAATAGTAAAGAATAATTGGTAACACTTTACAATAAGGTTCATTATTTAGCATTCGTTAATTACGTTAGTTAACATGAACTAATAATGAACTGCACTTATACGGCATTTATAAATTTTTGTTAATGTTAATTTCAACATTTACTAATACATTATTATATATTATTCTTGTTAACATTAGTTAATGCACTGTGAACTAACATGAACAAACAATGAACAACTATTTTCATTAACGAAGATTAGTTAACGAAGATTAGTAAATACAGTAACAAATAATTTACAAAAGACTTTTAACAAATGTATTGTTCATGGTTAGTTCACGTTAGTTAATACATTAACTAAGTTTAACTAATGAACCTTATTGTAAAGTGTTATTGAATAATTAAAATCTTTTCTTTTTTTTTTTATGTAGTTCTAAAAATGTTATTTTAGAAGTAAAGCTTGAGCTTGACCTAATTTCATCTCCGCACGTGTACTGTACATTTAAATATCTAGTTTCAGTACTGCTCTTGTGGTTAAGAGGGTAGTTCGGCGTGGAATGTTTAAAGAGCCAACGCGTGCAATAAATCAATCAATCAATAAACAAATAAATATTTTTAATGTTTATTTTAAAAGCACTAATTGTATGGTTCATGTTAAGCCAATACAATGACAAAAGTTTTAATCTCAATATAAATGCAAAAAAATTCTGTTCAAATTACTACTAAATAATTTACAAAAGACTTTTAATAAATTAATATATATATATATATATATATATATGTGTATATATGTTATTTAAAAAGAAAAAAAGTCAAACAATTTTTCTTAAATTAAAACAAAGGACATATTTTGCTATCTTAACTCACCTCTTATTAGTGATGCTGGTGTAACTGGTATTGAGCCATGCTCTGATGCTGAAAGCTCGAGCACTGGGTCTCTGAACTATTATATACCCTGCAGTAACAAGGAAGGAAGCATTCTTGCAGATATTTGACACACCCAATGGAGAAAGCAGAAAAATTCTAAGTTTCTACAATGTTTCTAAAAATGCATAATTGTGACATCTTCCCAGAAAGTGGGAAAGTGGCCATGAGAAAAATAATTTTGCACTGCATGCAATACGATTTGGTAATGAATATTGTACATATTGGGAAAGATTTGTCATCTATGTGAATTTTATCTGCACAGCCTGCAAAAACACATAGTGAAATATAATAAAGAAATAAATCATTAAAAATAAAAATGCATACTTGAAAAATAATTATAAATATACAAGCAATATTAAATGCATATAAAAATGTCATATAAATATATAAACATAATGGCTTCAATTTATTAAACAATTTACAATATTATATCTGCAATATTTTAACTGCAACAAATGAACAATGATATAGTACTACTACAGGAAGCCATTGTGCCAGTTTCTACTCCGCACGTGTTGCAGTAATGAAAACATTTTGCAAGACCATTTAAATACACTGATGCTATACAAATTTTCTTACAACAGCTTGCTGCTTGTTGCTTTAACTGATATTTCTCAGAAGCCAGTCAGCAAACAGGAAGATGACCTAGTAAAAGTGGCCTCCTCCCTTGCTGTTTTCAGTTCACCTCATCCAGCTGGGTGGAAACACAGACACACACACACACACACACAGACACACACGCACAGACACGCACAGACACACACACATACACTCAGACACACACAGACACTCAGACACACATGCACAGACACACACAGACACTCAGACACACACAGACACTCAGACACACATGCACAGACACACACACACACACAGACACACACACACACATACACACTCAGACACACACAGACACTCAGACACACACACAGACACACACGCACAGACACACACACATACACTCAGACACACAGACACACACACAGACACTCAGACACACATGCACAGACACACACACACACATACACACTCAGACACACACAGACACACACGCACAGACACACACACATACACTCAGACACACAGACACACACACAGACACTCAGACACACATGCACAGACACACACACACAGACATTCAGACACACATGCACAGACACACACACATACACACACACTTTACAAACCTTAATCAGCTACATGTCTGTTTAATATGCATTACATTTTCAATTAACAAATTTAGCTGATTTATCCTAAATTTTCAAATACTGAATAGGGAATGCTTGCCGATCATAAATATTTTGGATGTGCAATGATCCATTGCATTTTTCATAATGTTCTATATATAAATATATATATATATATATATATATATATATATATATATCTCTCACCTGTTATAAAGTAGAAACTTCAGTGTTCTTTTTATTTACTTATGGTCCCCTGATTTGGTCCCCTTTTGTCTATGCATCATTTCTTCGCTGTCTCCTGAAACAATTTTAAATCATCTGAGTAAAATCACGCAGTTTCTTTTCTTCATTTCTGTTTTGTATTACCATCCAGTAAATGTTGGGGTTAGATAAAGGAGGGGGGACTTCTGAAACTACCACATCCTGAGGTAAGAAGCAACACCCTTCACAGTTGCCAACGCCCTGAAGACACTAACACACTGAAAATAAAAAAGTGTTATCAGAGAAAGCCACAAAAAAGCAAAAGTGTGTCACTATTAAACATGATCACGTAAGCAGAAAGAGAACCTGCGTGATAAACAAGTTGTTTACAGCTTCAGGAGATATTCAAGCTGCACGCCAAGCAAAAATGCTTTAAAACCTGTTCACACCAGGGATGATAACTATAATGATAATGATGAAGATAAAGTTCTAAAAATCACCCTAACTATAAAAGAATAGCAGCGTCGACACCAAACTCTCTGAAATACACCAATCTTTGGATGCACTTGACTGAATTTATGTTTCTTGTGATCTTTTGAACGTAGGAATTTCATAACAAAATGTTTTAAATGCATACGTTGCAGTGGATAGTGAAGCAGAAGCATCATGAAGTGCTGCAGCACACATGTTCCTCCTTTCATAATGTTTAAAAGCATCCCAGGATGCACCTCATGAAATTGGTTGATGAATGTCTAAAGTGAGCACAGCTGGAATCTGGACAAAGAAAAAAAAATCTAATGTTTTTAATCAAATGCTTTTAAATGAAAATGAAAAATACAACAAAGAGTGAATTATGTGTAGAAAGCTTTTGAAAAGTAGGCCGTTCTTCTTCAGACACCTTCATTTAGTTAATTAAAGGCACAATATGTAAAGTTTCGCCTCTAGAGGTCACCGATTCAAAACAAGTGTAGCTTGATGATGCCTAGATTTTGCGCAGAATTATGGGAGATGTCGTCTTCACCTCACAAATTGGACGTATAACAGAGTATTTCTGTGCCAAATACACTACTTCAGATTTCCTACATGTTTTAGAGTTTTTTCCGAGCATGGCCCTGTATTACATAATAAAGGGTGGGATTCCTTGCACGGGCACTTCTCCCGGAAAAGCGTGCACGCACATTAACCAGAGCGAGAGAGCAAGAGCACGCCCATAAACACACTTCGTTTGGGTTACAGAAGTCGTCAGCAGCCCTGCACAGGGCTTGCTCAAGAAAGATTTGTCACTTTGTTTTTAGATCACGAAATCAACAATGTCACCAAAGAAGTGTGTTTTTGGTTGTGAGGGAAAGAAGAACCCAGTGTTAAGTGGAGCTGAGAGATTTGTGCTCACGCATTACATTGATGCGCTCTCGACATTTGTCATTAAAATAACCATAGAAATCACCTTAAATTAACTATCAAAATAAGGATAAAGTCGTGTCAATCACTTTTTTATTAGTTAAAATGAATGGAGAATATCTCGTGTTTTCTGAAAGATGGAGCGGTCACAGCGATAATGATCCCGGTCATGAGTCGAAACCGCAGGTGGTATGTAAAACTGCATCAAATGTCTGTTTTGTTGGCAGTCGGCACGTAAGTGCATATAATGTAAACAACACGAACGTATAATGAATCAAAAGTTATCATGGATAATGCGATGGTGTATTGTGTGTGTTTAAATACATTTGTTTAGCTGACCATTGATACACTATATCGCCAAAAGTATTGGGACACCCCTCCAAATCATTGAATTCAGGTTTTTCAATCACTTCCATATACTGTTAAACCTTGCTGTAGAAAAACGGCCAACTTCTGACAGTAACAAACTATTTTCCATTAAAACAGTAATATACTGTAGAAAACAATGCATTCTGGGTAATATTTGTCATTTTCGAGAAAGTAGCCTACAGGAATGTACTGTGAGTTAACGGCGCTCAAAGTCGACGCTGTTCCAAATCACACCCTATACCCTCATTCGCTATTCCCTACATTAGTTCACTAATATAGTACACTTGACAGAGTTAATGAAAAGAAGTGGGTAAATTCAGACACTGATGAACACCTGATAAGCAGAATCATTGAAGGACAGAGAAACAAGACCAGAAAAAGAGAAGAGACGAGCAGAAACACAAGAACTACAACTGACTTCAGCCACACATTAGCTTTCTCTGGCTGCTGTAACTGAGTGTTTATAAAACACATTTGTTATGGCAGGAAAAAGCCAACGTGAAGTTGATCAGGTGTTTTGGCTGTTGTGATGATGCTGTAATCATCTTGGACTTGTTTAATTCACTGATCTCTTTCTGTGTCTAGTCTTTGATTTAATGGGTATTTTATGTTCATTGATTATACTAGGTCTGCGATTCAACAGTGTAAGAACCAGCAACATTTCAGTAATCAGTTATTTAGGAGAATATATAAGTCTTATAATGCATAAATATTTTGAGCTCCTGCATAACTTGGACAGCAGAGACATCAACAATCAGAATATGCATCTCAACTATGGTGACATCCAAAAGTTTAATGTTGCAATGCAGGCTGGATGCCAGCATAGTACAAAACTCCCAGCATGCACTGCAGCATGAATAAATTATGCAGCTGAATGGTCCTTTTTTATTGCCACCATTGTTGAGACTGATGTGCTGATTTTTGATATCTGTGTGTATCTAAATAATGCTGCAGCTGTTTTTTTTGTTTTTTTTTTGTGCATGGTGTTTAAAATTAAACTCTTTTTAGCTGATTGTTGTTGGAACTCTTGCTGTAGTTTTGCAGTGGTAATAATGTAAAATATTAGTCTGTTAATGATGTAACAATGGATAAAACACAGTATGAATTCAGTGAATCAAAAGACTATGTGACGGTTATGTCTTTGCCAATACATTACTATCAGCACTCAACGATTTTTTTCTCCACATTTGTTTCTGTCATAACAAAGGTGACTTGCAAAAATAGTTTAGGCAGCCAGAGAAAAAACAAAAACTGATGTATAACAAGTCATGAGTCAAGAGCTCAACTAAAGCAAATACTGTTCTCCTCCATGGTGACATCAAACCAAACATTTTCAATAAAACATTAACATCTAAACTTCTGTTAATTCTCAATAAGATCTTCTGTAGAAATAAAAGTCAAACTGGTCAGTAATAAGTGTAATAATGTGTAATGGCTGGAAGACAGTTGTAGTTTCTGCTCGTATTTTTTTCTGTTCTTGTTCCTCTTTTCAGTGGTTCTGCTTGTTAACAGCAGGTGTTCATCATTAGTGCTCAATCATCACTTAAACATTAACTTAATTATCTCACTGCAACACAGTGTCAATGTTACTTTTACTCTGTAGTGTGGACTCTAGAGGATGTTCCTGTGGGGTTGAAAGGGTTAAAGGTGTGAGATAAAAAGACACACCCACAAAATGTATTTTAACAGTAACAAACTGTAAGTTTAAAAAAAAAACAGTTATATACTGGCAACACTGTTGCCAGTAGTTTACTGTAAAATTGAGTTTTGTGGGTCACCATTGTGCTGAAGAGTAGAGCCTGTGCTTAGGGTCAGGAGAAGATCAAGAGACATTGGTGATGTGCTGCATGTTGTTTTATTTAACAGATGGTGACTGTGTAGTTGCTGATGCAGTGAAACTCTATTTATTTAAAATGTTTTTAGTGAACTCTATGCTTATGTTATTAGCATATAATAAATATTAGTTTGTAAATTTAAATGGTAGTTGGACAATTTGAGGCAGTTGGTTTCTGCAAATGAAATGAGATAACACGAGTTTTAATTAGTGCATGGTATCTTTACAGTAATATACTGTAGATTACAGTAAATAACTGTACAATCAACAGTAAATTACTGGCAACAGTGTTGCAAGTAATACTGTAAAAAGTGTACTGTAAAAAAGCCTGGCAAGGTCTAACAGTGTGGCCACAGGTGTACAGACTGCTTCTACAAACATTTGTAAAAGAATGAGTTGCTCTCAGGAGCTCAGTGAATTCAATACAGAAAAATTAGTTGTGTCCACGGATCTATGCGAACTGGAATAATTTTGATAACGTTTTATCCCTATACATAGGGAAAGGAAAGAGAAATGGGCCTTCGCAGGGGATAGTTTAGTTGACACTTCAGGGCTGCGTTTTCGTCGTGTCTAGATGCAGGTCCATCTCTCTGGATACGGCCTGGATCTGGCAGGCTGCGGCAAACCTCAGGATAAACAGAGAGAGACTAATATTAGCGTAGACACCATTCTTCTTATGATGTAGAGAGTACATCAGGTGTTATGGGAAGTGTTCCCGGTTCCGGCTGATCTAATCTATGCAGCCTAACAATTTACATGATTTGAATTGTAGAAGTAGATAATGGTTTATGTGCATGCAAGTTTAAACAGATGTGTTTTTAGTTTAGATTTAAACTGACAGAGTGTGTCTGCTTCCCAAACAGTGATAGGAAGACTGTTCCAAAGTTTAGGTGCTAAATAGGAAAAGGATCTACCACCTGCGGTTGATTTTGATATTCTAGGTATTATCAACTGTCCAGAATTCTGAGATCGCAATAGACGTGAAGGACTATAATGCATTAAGAGCTCGCTCAGGTACTGGGGAGCTAAACCATTTAGTGCTTTGTAGGTAAGTAGCAAGATTTTAAAATCTATACGATGTTTAATAGGGAGCCAATGCAGTGTTGACAGAAGTATGCTAATATGGTCATACTTCCTGGTTCTAGTAAGAACTCTAGCTGCTGTGTTTTGGACCAGCTGAGTGGAACAACCACCCAGTAGAGCGTTACAGTAATCTAGCCTTGAGGTCATGAACGCATGAACTAACTGTTCCGCATTTGTCATTGATCGCATATGTCGTAGTTTAGATATATTTTTAAGATGGAAGAATGCGGTTTTACAGATGCTAGAAACATGGCTTTCAAATGAAAGATTGGTATCAAAGAGCACACCCAGGTTCCTAACTGACGACGAAGACTTAGCAGAGCAGCCATCAAGTGTTAGACAGTATTCTAGGTTATTACGTGAAGAGGTTTTTGGTCCAAAAATTAGAATCTCTGTTTTTTCTGAATTTAGTAGTAGGACATTACTGGTCATCCAATTTTTTATATCAGCTATGCATTCCATTAATTTTGTAAATTGGTAAGTTTCGTCAGGGCTCGAAGAAAAATAGAGTATCATCAGCGTAACAGTGAAAACTAACGCCATGCTTCCTAATGATATCTCCCAAGGGTAGCATGGACAGAGTGAAAAGCAACGGTCCTAGTACTGAGCCTTGTGGTACTCCATATTAAACTTGTGATCGATATGACATCTCTTCGTTTACTACTACAAACTGATAACAGTCAGATAAGTATGATTTGAACCATGACAGTGCAATTCCACTAAACCTTAAAATTAAAACCTTAAAATCCTGGAATGTTTTCATCAAAAACCTTAATTTCTTTTCAACTGAAGAAAGAAAGACATGAACATCTTGGATGACATGGGAGTGAGTAAATTATCAGGAAAATTTTATATGAAAGTGAACTAATCCTTTAAGCGCAGAGGAGGAACTGAGTCTAATGTGCTGGAAAACAGAGAGTCAATAGTTTCTGTTGCAACATCAAGGTCTTCTAAGCTGTCTGGTATGCTAAGGAGATGAAACTGATCAGGAAGATTATTTATAAAGCAATCTTTAGTGGTAGAAGTGATAGTTCTACCATATTTTTGGCAGGGTGGCAGTTTTGCAGCCTTGGCTAAATGTAGTATACACAAGACTAGATAATGATCTGAGATGTCATCGCTCTGCTGCAGAATTTCAACAGCATCAATATCGATTCCATGTGACAGTATTAGATCTAAAGTATGATTACGACAATGAGTGGGTCCTGACATGTGTTGTCTAACTCCAATAGAGTTTAGAATGTCTGAATGCCAATCCCAATGCGTCTTTATCATTATCTACATGGATATTAAAATCACCAACAACAAGGACTTTATCCGCAGCTAGTACTACCTCTGATAGAAAATCAGCAAATTCTTGTAATGTAATCGTTTGGTTTTAGCCAGGTTTCTGTCAAACACAGCACATCTAGATTATTGTCTGTGATAATTTCATTTACAATGAGTGCTTTTGAAGAAAGGGATCTAATTATTTAGCAACCCAAGCTTTATCATTTGTTTATCAGTATTATCTCTGTTTTTTATTTGTTAAACATTAACTAAATTTTTACCCTTAAATGGGTTTGGAAGTTTTTTGTATTTACTAATTCGGGGTACAGACAGTCTCTATGTGATAATATCTAGGTGAAAGAGTTTCTGTGTGTTGGGATTTATCTGACTTCTGTGACGTGAGACAGCTAGCAGAAGGTCGGTTTAGCCAGTCTGTCTGCTGCTTCCTGACCTGGGCCCCAGTTTGTCATGTTTTAGCTCTAAGACTGTGTGCCATATTACTAGAGAGAAGAGCAGCACCATCCCAGGAGGGATGAATACCATCTTTTTTCAACAGGTCAGGTCTGCCCCAAAAACTTTTCCAATTGTCTATGAAACCTATATTATTCTGCAGACACCACTAAGACAGCCAGCCATTGAGTGATGATAATCTGCTAACTATCTCATCACTCCGACAAACAGGAAGGGGACCAGAGCAAATTACTGTTTCTGACATTGTACTTGCAATTTCACACACCTCTTTAATGTTAATTTTAGTGATCTCTGACTGGTGAAGTCGAACATCATTTGTGCCGATGTGAATAGCAATTGGGAACAACAGCAACTCAGCCACGAAGTGTTAGGCCACGTAAAATCACAGAGCGGGGTCAGCACATGCCGAGGCGCAGAGTGCGCAGAAGTCGCCAACTTTCTGCAGAGTCAATAGCTACAGACCTCCAAACTTCATGTGGCCTTCAGATTAGCTCAAGAACAGTGCGTAGAGAGCTTCATGGAATGGGTTTCCATGGCCAAGCAGCTGCATCCAAGCCTTACATCACCAAATGCAATGCAAAGCGTCGGATGCAGTGGTGTAAAGCACGCCACCACTGGACTCTAGAGCAGTGGAGACGTGTTCTCTGGAGTGACGAATCACGCTTCTCTGTCTGGCAATCCGATGGACGAGTCTGGGTTTGGCGGTTGCCAGGAGAACAGTACTTGCCTGACTGCATTGTGCCAAGTGTAAAGTTTGGTGGAGGGGGGATTATGGTGTGGTGTTGTTTTTCAGGGGTTGGGCTTGGCCCCTTAATTCCAGTGAAAGAAACTCTTAATGCTTCAGCATACCAAGACATTTTGGACAATTTCATGCTCCCAACTTTGTGGGAACAGTTTGGGGATGGCCCCTTCCTGTTCCAACATGACTGCGCACCAGTGCACAAAGCAAGGTCCATAAAGACATGGATGAGCAAGTTTGGTGTGGAGGAACTTGACTGGCCTGCACAGACTCCTGACCTCAACCCCATAGAACACCTTTGGGATGAATTAGAGTGGAGACTGCAAGCCATGCCTTCTCGTCCAACATCACTGCCTGACCTCACAAATGCGCTTCTAGAAGAATGGTCAAAAGTTCCCATAAACACACTCCTAAACCTTGTGGAAAGACTTCCCTGAAGAGTTCAAGCTGTTATAGCTGCAAAGGGTGGGCCAACTATATATTAAACCCTAAGGATTAAGAATGGGATGTCATTAAAATTCATGTGCCCGTAAAGGCAGACATCCCAAAACTTTTGGCAATATAGTGTATCTTCGCTACGCAAATGCTGCGCGTGCTCGTCACTCTTTAGCTTCGCCCACAGCATGCCTCCGGGAAGGTTTTCGGAAAGACTCGGTACAGTGTATCTGTCTTTTATAAATATGATAAAACTAAAGACTTTTCGGAGATATGAAGGAGGATGCTATACTACTCTATAGGTACTCAAGATTAACATGAGATTGGCCGAAACTGTGTGTGTTATGTACCCTTTAATGTTACTGTAGTATGAAGCAGAGCAGGGCCGAGTGCTGTTGGAGCTGAACAAGGCCGCTGGAGCGATTGCTAATGAGAGACGAGCGCGACACGCCTCAAAAGCAGTGGAGCTTTTAATATGCTGCAGTCGCCACTTCCACTTCTTCCAGTCAAGCGTATGTGGGGTAAAGCATACATTTGAGTGTTTTGAAAATGATGTTATAACGTTACTCTGAGTGTTCGCTTGGCGGCTGCTGTGAGACACTTGTTGCACACTGCAGTGAGCTAGATCAATATTAGAATATCATATTAAATGCTGGATGGCTTGTGTTGATAAATGGCATGCAATTAATTTTAAAACATTGTATGATGGAGAAAATGCTGTATTACTGTTACTAAAAATAAAGCTGCATCTGATTATGCTATGTAAGCCACTTGGTGAAAACATGCATCAAGAAAATAATATTCAAACAATAAGACTGAACGTGTTGAGCTATATAACAATAATTACTTTTCTGTCTATAAATGTATCCAAACAGTTGTTCCTTTGTCTAATGAAACCTGTAATATATTAAAGTGTCTTTGGTGTTTCCATGGTTTTTAATAAATAAAATCGAGGGTAACACAGGTATGACATCACTTATAGGTGACACACGGACATGGTCCATGTCCTGGTTAAAATTGCTTATTTCTCTGGATTTAAACATTCTTGGAAACATTTGGGATAATGTAAGTACACATGTCAACAAAATGTATAACACTGTTCTAGTGATTTTTGCATATTTTAATCCAACAATCTTACATATTGTGCCTTTATACAAGCAATGTCTAGACCGACAGACTTGGCATTGTTCAGTATCTAAATTTATACTGACATCTAGCTGTAGTTTAATGTAATTACTTTTGAGTTTTTCATACAGGCTGTACTACTCGCATCCAACCACAAGGCTTTGCTCTCTGCTCACCTTTACCAGACAGACAGCTCTTAGAAATCCATATACCAAACCTCGTTAACTCAGAAACGAGTATTGCAGTTTCTTTTTACTTTGATTTATCTGAATTACAAATACTGAGCTTTTTTATTGCAAAACGCCTGTAGAGTTCAGTTTAAATAATGCAAAATAAGTAAGTAAAGCAAAAAGTAACGTAACGTAAAAGTAACGGTGCATATGTAGAAATATTACTAAAGTAATTAATATTAACAACTAAAATAATAAACTAATACAATTAAGTAACAGAATGAAATAAATTAAGGAACCCTGGTGTCTGGCAGCAGTTGCTTTTCATCCGCCAGGCGTCGCTGTTCAGCATCTGTTCACACGATAAGTTTTCCTCACTGTGTCTAGATCTACAGCACAAAGCTCTCAGATCACATTCACAATGTCCGTGTGTCCTCTCCGGACTCATATCTCTGTGTTATGTTTTTAAAGAGGTCTCTGGGGTGGAAATAAACCTGTCTGGATGAGTTTGATGAAGAGGCGATCTATTGGATGAAGAGGAGGAGCCGCATACACGTATACACAAACACACGGAGACAAACGAGTAGCCACATTTATTAACTTATCAAAGATGAGAAGCTTCATTCAGCACAACATGTACACATCAAGGTAAGTTGACCGGCTGTTTTTAATGTTTCATTTATTCGAGCCGTTTTAAGCTCCGCGGCGGCGAACATAAACTTTCCGGGTGGCTGGAAGTGAAAAGGCTTTTGTTTCAAAACCCCAACCAACATTTCTGATCAAAGTAACTTTAATATTATCTCGAAAAAATAGCGGTTAAGCTAGAAAGTAACTCAAAGTCACATAAACAAAGAATAAAAGTCCGTTCGCAGCGATAAGGCTCAAAATTAAACGAACTTCCCGGATTGAGCCTTTGTTACAATGATACAGTGTAACTTTTGATCTTTGATTTCCCGCTTTGTTGTGGTGGTTAATTTATACATAAATCTGAGCTCTAGATTAATATTTCTCAATTATGTGTGATATGTTTTCAATCTGTGCTTCGTAAATGAATTCAATAGATATAAACCCTGTTGGGATCTCAGGCTGAACCTCTTACTTGTTGCATTGTGCTTCATTGTGTTTTTCATGTAACTCTGACCCACAATGGGATTTGTAGCTAATACGGTTTATGGTCACATTTAAGTTGACAATCACCTAAAGTGTTTGCATATTACCATCATAAAGTAATAATACAATGTACAGCCCGGTAGCTCATTATTGTCTTTGGAAAAACCAATGGGATTGTGGTCATCCCTGTCTGGACTTTAGGATTGGCCTTTTTTTTTCTCAACTCTGATTGACTTCTATCCTCCTATTGTCTGTGTTCATCAGCCATGGAAAAAACCCCATCATCACTAAGAACAGAAACTTGACAGGAAGCGAGAGAAATTTTTGCGTGTCATGTGTTAGCGTTGAAGGTTTTTCACGCTGTTATTTTTGCTTGCGAATGTAGCGTGAGAGCCTTGAAGCAACTGAAGATTGGTGTCTTTGAGTTGAACAACCTTTAAAGACATCATGAAATCAGAATGTACTTTTTCATTCCACGTTCCTGGTCTTATTGTGAACACACAAGTGCGTGTCACTCCAAATAGAAATATGTTTGTTTTCATATTAATCATATTGGCCAATATTTGGCCGATTAACTGAAGTGGCCTTGTGTCAATTCTACATGTGCATGTTTTTCTGTTTTAGATAATCCCGGAAATTCATTTTATTATTGGGTTTCATGTTGACTTTAATGATTTGTAACATGACAGTGAACAGCATAGAGGGGATGGGTTTATATTGAGAAATTCTTCAGTGACTAGCAGACGTGAACAGGAAGTTGATACTTGCTGATGAATGTAGACGTAGTCATAGGAAATTCAGGTTGCCAGGAGTGTTAGACGGTTGGGTGTCCCTGCCCTATTTACTCTTGCTCTCTCTTTCTTTTTTTCAGTCTCTATTTTAAAGAGTTATTGTGAAGTTGAGAGGGCGGCCCACAAAGCTTTTTTTGTTGCACCATATGTGCACTGACGTATTGAAAGGGAACCACTGAATGAGAGACCTGGAAGTAGGGCTGGGCAGTATAGCTGTACAAATATCACAATATTTTTCAGCCTTTAATATTTAAAGGGTTGAAAGGTTTCAAAAATGAAAATAATGTAATTTATTACTCATCACCCTCATGTCATTCAACACCCGCAAGGCCTTCGTTCATCTTCGGAACACAAATTAAGATATTTTTGATGAAATCCAATGGCTCAGTGAGGCCTCCATTGCCAGCAAGTTAATTTACACTTTCAGTGCCCAGAAAGGTACTAAAAACATATTTAAAACAGTTCATGTGAGTACAGTGGTTCAACCTTAATGTTATGAAGCGACGAGAATACTTTGTGCACCAAAGAAACAAAATAACGACTTTTCAGCAATATCTAGCGATGGGCAATTACAAAACACTGCTTCGAATCTTTTGTTTCGAATCAGTGGTTCGCATCACCAAAGTCACGTGATTTCAGCAGTTTGACACGTGAACCGCTGATTCAAAACAAAAGCTCAGAAGCAGTGTTTTGAAATCGGCCATCACTAGATATTGTTGAACAGTCGTTATTTTGTTTTTTTGGTGCACAAATATATAATATTAAAGTAGTACCACTGTACTTACATGAACTGTTTTAAATATGTCTTTAAAGGCTTTCTGGGCACTGAAAGTGTAAATTAACTTGCTGTCAATAGAGGCTTCACTGAGCCATCAGATTTCTTCAAAAATATCTTAATTTGTGTTCCGAAGATGAACGAAGGTCTTACGGGTGTTGAACGACATGAGGGTGAGTAATAAATGACATTATTTTCATTTTGGGGTGAACTAACCCTTTACTATATAGTTCTATTTTGCTTCAAAATGTCTTAAATATATAGGGTTTTTTTTTTTCGTCCTCAACCAAAGTAATCATTTCAAACAAATCATTGCAAAATAAATCTCAATGCACTTTATTTACTTAATACACTGAAGAATTGTTTATATATTCATTTTATTTACATGCACTAATATAACAGATGCAGTATTATTTCAACCCTATACAATGCTTGATTTTTATCTCCATTTTACCTCCTTTTCTATTTTAAATTCTGATTTACTGTAAAGCACTTTGGATTAACTACTGCACTCTGGGCAACTCAATAATGACTATCATTAGCCATTGGCTAATAAATTCTTAGATTTTACTCGTCAGTGTGTGTTAGAGGCTAAGTATAAGTTTTTAAGAATATTTTCACTCGCTGAACATTGAGCACTTGAGAGTTTTGCTCTCCGTCAAGCGATCTGTACTATTTCAGTGACGTACCGCAAACTCTAGTGTGAAGATGCACGACTCTTTACTGAGAGCGCTGTGTTTCTCACACACACACACACACACACAAAGGGATAGCTAGATAGATAGATAGATAGTGGGGTATTTGTACGTATATTTCAACTAAAACTTTTACTATGTAGCCTAAAAAAGCACATTTTCGGCCTTCAATAATTTTTGAAATATTTATAAATGTTTGTTTGTCTTCAACGAGAGCAATCATATCAAACAAAGTCTCATTTTTTTTTTTTTTTTGGAAGAATATTTAACCATTTAATTTATATGCATATAAACAAACCACAATATATTTTGTACAATACATCTATTTTTACTTAAACCTTTAAGAAAAATGCTAAGCTGAGATTTCAGTCAATTTTTGCAAAATAATCGCTGCATTACAGTTTTGAATTGATTCACTTCCGAGATTCAATTACTCACAGAAACGAATCGAACATACTAGTTTTGATACTAAAGTTTAAAGAGATGCTATTGAATACTATAGTATTTATTATAGTAAATTGTAGTATACTGTATATATTATAGTATTTACAACACTTTGTTATTGAATGCTACAGCATACTGTAGTATTAACTATAGTGCACTGATAAACTTTAATAAATACTGTAGTATACTTTAGTTTTTTACTACAGTAAACTGTAGTGTATTATAGTATACTATACCCTATAGTTGTAGAAAACTTAGTACAGTATTGGGTCATTTGTTTATATTACTTTAGTTGTTATATTACCACAGCAACTATAGAATTACCACAACAAATTGATTCGAGTACTTTACTATAGTATGGTTCAAAAACACTATAGTATTTACATAAATTACTATAGTATTTTTTTATGTTATCACTCTCTCTAGTTGTGAGAGGATTACAAAATTTTATAGCATATTTGGGAAATTAAATTATTGCAGTATTAATTATCGTTTTATATTTTTAATTGCATTCAAACTATGTAAACATTCAATTCAATATCACCTTATATTAGTTCTTTATTTTCTTCTGTAATGGATGAATATGAAGCCATTGGTGATCTAGAAACCAGTGACTTCATATCCGTCCATCATAAGAGCCCAGTAATGACTATTGACGAGCAGATGGCAAGAATTAGATCCATTTTCTCCCACTGGTTCATAAAGAAACCGCCTTCCTCTCGAAAATCTGCAAGATTTGCAGATGGCAGAGGAATGCTTCCCTAATTTAGTGAAACATCCTCCGTGGTCTGGTCACTCATATGTTTCACTGTGGTAAAGACAGGCTTTTAATCTAGTAGGTGCCCCAAAGTAGCCTGACAGCACTGCATTATGGGTGTGTCGTTTTTTTGGAGGGGGCGAGGAAAGATAAAAGCTTTCAAGCATCAAGCAAACCGACCAAACTTTGCGGTGCGCAGTCGAGATGACGCACACGTGGTAGAAGAGGACGGAAATTGTTAAAGCTAAGCTTGGACGGTCTTGCTAGTTTCCCCGCGTTCAACGCACGCAGTCGATCCAAGTTTATAAATAACCCTAATTATAGAGCACATGAAGAAATGAGTCTAGCCGACACACATTCGGTCGCTGTTTTGCATTAACCCCTTCTAAACAACGATAGCCTGACATTTTTGGCTGTTTAGGTCATCTGAATAACGGGGCGTTTATTGTCTAACCTTTAGTCAGAGAGACAATGTGCTCATACTGTCCCGGAGATGAATGGGAGTCTCCATTTGCGCTACTGTCAGCGGGTTGGTAATGGTGTGGTTTTGATGTTGGACTGCCTATTGATCTCATTCAGGAAGCGCCTGGTCTGAGAGGAAAGTGTCCGGAGCGGTTCGAGTGCCAGAGAGACTTCATTAAACGCCCCCTCAGTCCTCCGTCGCCAGTCGAGTAGAGCTCATTAACCGTGGCTGTTAGCGTCGACACAGCTGCGAGGTTTCTGTTGACTTTTGCTTGATTATCGACGCCGTTTGTTTAGTAAACGGGCAAACATTGCGCCATTCTCCTCTTCATTTGATGTAAACACGCCGCAGGAGGTTGAAGCCCGCGAAATCGGCCATCGATGAACACGATGACTGCATGTGACAAAAATATGTTGTTTTGAATACACAAATTAAGTGTAGCCTACTTTTTTTTTTTTTTGCATTGTGAAATTTTCATGTCAGTTATGCACATTTTCCCCAAATTCAAACTTTTATATAGCATATTATTATTGGTATTAGGCTATTTAGGTTTCTGAAGGATCATGTGACACTGAAGACTGGAGTAATGATGCTGAAAATTCAGCTTTGATCACAGGAATAAATTACATTTTACAACATATTCACATATAAAACAGCTATTTTACATTGTAATAATATTTTACAATATTTCTGTTTTTACAGTGTTTTTGAAATGCAGACTTGCTGAGCATAACAGACTGATTCGTAAAAGCATAAAAAAATCTTACTGACCCCAAATTTTTTACGGTAATGTATGTAAATTGTATGTTTAATCGTTTCTTGATCTTTGTGAAGCCGAGGGAAAACATCAACCCTCAACCTCAGTGAAAACCAGAGAGCTTTTGGGTCTTCTTTGGTTGTGTTCTCATGCTGAACGCCACACAGGCAAAAGTAAGTAATCGAGGCGAGGCTGCCGGTGACGTGACATTCCTTTTGGATATGCCAGCTAATCCCAGAGCTCGTGTAATGACTGCGAGCAGCGGACCAACAGAAACATTCAGTGATTGGAAAGCACTTAAAGAGCCAAACGGAGTCTGGGGCCGTAATATCAGGAGATTTAGGAGGAGCAGTTAATTTCTTCAAGATGTTTTTAGAGCAGAGCAGATGACATGATGCAGCTTTGGTTTCAGTTTGACCACTTTTTAAAGGCTAATTGGCTTTCTGGTCGAAAACAGCCTTGACCTGTACGTTTGATTGAGTATTTAGCTGCAATATGCATGCATGTACTTGTGTTTTTCTGTAGATTTAAGACTTCAAAATTCAAAAGATTTGAAAGGGGTCCTATTATGCTTTTTTTTCCATGTTCATTTGACTTTAGTGTGTATTGTTGCTGTTTGAGCATGAAAAATTTCCAAAGTCCCTCCAGCGGGAGTTATTCTCTAAATCAGTGTCACTGTTTCTGAACTCCCTGAAATGCCTCCATTGTAGTCCATTGAGAACGAACACATCACAATATTCCTAATTTAAATAATTCCCGCCCAAGGCATACACAGAATAAAGGGGTGGGGCCTGGTTGAGTTAGTTATTAGTGTGTTGAAACTGTGGTTATGGTAAGGGCCGGGATATTTCCCCATATATGCTCAAAGCTTTTGACCAGTCGCAACACACTGGTCCAGCCGACCAATCAGAGCACATTGTGCTTTTAAGAAGGAGGGGCTTCATAGAGACAGGAACTAAACAGAGCGTTACTGACAGACTGGGAAAAGAGGAGCTGCAATAATGGAGAATATGGGGAAAATAATGAACATTCAAGCATGAAAACCTGTTCTAGAGCCCAAAAACAACATCAGTTATTTAAATGCATCTTAGAGATGCAACAAACAGGCTCATATTCGACTCAAGAGTTTAGATGAACTATTCCTTGACTTTCTTTCCACCTCTTTCCATGGTTTTGCAGGAGATGCACATTCTGCTTTCTTTGGATCATAATCAGGAAATCCCCTTGGACAGAGGTGACCTTTAGGATCAAAAATGTAAGCTTATCTCGGTTTGACGTCATGGCGGTTCATACGGAGCCTGTATATCGGGCTGCTCATTATTAACTATCTGCACATTTTCTGTCAGAATTGAATACAGAGATTTGCCCTGGAGCGTTTAGGAGGCCCGTGTTTTCTCAGGCACGTCCAGGAGACTGTTTGCATGCAAATGGCGGTCGGATACTAAATGATTCAGTAACATTCAGAACAGCCATTATATCAGAGCAACTAATGCTCTGCACAAAGAGTAATTTTGAGTGATTTACATCTGGAAAAAAAGATGAAATGTGAGATTTTCTTTTTTAGAACAGTTTGTAGTTTAAAGAGGTCCTATTATGCCTAGATTGAGTTTTGGGGCTCTACTAGAACAGGTTTTCATGCATAAATGTTAAAGAAACATTTTATTTTTTACATATTCTCCATTATTGCAGCTCCTCTCTTCCCAGTCTGTCAGTAATGCTCTGTTTAGTTCCTGTCTCTATGAAGCCCCTCCTTCTGAAAAGCTCAATGTGCTCTGATTGGTCGGCTGGCTCAAATTGGAGAACTTTAAAGGGTACCTATAATGCCCCCTTTACAAGATGTAATATAAGTCTCTGGTGTCCCCAGAATGTGTCTGTGAAGTTTCAGCTCAAAATACCCCACAGATCATTTATTATAGCCTGTCAAATTTGCCCCTGTTTGGGTGTGAGCAAAAACACATTTTTGTGTGTCCCTTTAAATGCAAATGAGCTGCTGCTCCCGGCCAGCTTTCCAAAAGAGGGTGGAGCTTTAACAGCTCGCTCTTCGGTTGCTCAACAACAACAAAGCTGGAGAATCTCACGCAGCCAAAATGAGGATTGTCAGTAACAGGTGTTCAGCCTTACATTGTTCAAACCGGAGTCGACACTGATGGAGAGACTCAGGAAGAAGTTACAACTTTTAGGACATTTCTGAATGGTTAGTGGATAAATTTATGTAGTTGCTGTGGAGTTGATTCAACTCATCGACTAGCATGTGCCGTCATGTTAATCTTTTGTGCAAATCCAGTGTTGAATTGATCCTAGTTTGTGAAGCAGTCCGGCGTAAAATGACAGCATGATAACAACACTTTACTACAACAACTCTTCCTCTTCTCTAAAGCAGCCCAACATGGCCTCACCCCCTTTGTTGTGTGTTCTCAGGGGTGGGGTTTATGTAAATTTTAGGGTTAGTGATGTCACCAACCCAGGAAGAAGCTTGTTGTAGTCCCTACCAGCTGTTTGTTGTGGTCCTTAAACAGCAAATTATTTATAAGAAAAAAATCTCCTTTTGCATTGAACTTTGAGCATCGTAACTTTGCAGATGTTGTTTATGCTCAAACAGCAACATTACACACTAACTAAAGTTAAAAAAAAGTGAAATCATAATCAACCAACCCTTTAAAACAATTTGAAAATGCTATTTTATTTGCTCCTTGCAAGTGGTGCAAAGAGTGACCTTTTAATAAAGTTGGCATGAAACAGAAGTTGCGCTAGACTTTTCTTCCATATTGTGCCGTATATCCGAGTGAAACGGCTTTTTGAACAAGAACAAATGTAGGGCGGGGCTTGATTTTGTCCGTGGGGAATTGACTGGATGGTTGTGGTTTGCTGTTGGTGGATCTCATGTGAGTGACAGGTTGTCCCGGCTTCGTCATCAGAGAAGAGAAGAGATGTCACTGCAAGAGGGGCGGAAAGTTATTCTGATTCAAGATTACGAGGAACATGAATTTAAAATGTGCATGGATAAATCATTTATAATAAACACTCCAATATTCCATAAAAAAACAAGAATTGTCAAATTTGATTTCATGGTTGTATATTCATGTATAATTCAAGCTCATGTAACTTAAGAGTCAATAAAACTGTAGTTTAAAGCTGGGACTTTATTAAAGAGTGATTTGCATCACTGTAGCCTTCTTTATATCTTGTGCTTTTCGAGACTGTAGGGTTTTTCTGTCTCCAGTAACGGCGTGTTCCTGTGGTGAACTGCGATAGGATGGTGAAACAAAAGCTGGCGCACATGTGCGTCTGCAGGAGGTCCGGCCGTTGAGATTGTGTCCCGCTGTGGAAACTACTGCCGATGTTTTATTGAGCTCCGCTCAGACTGGAGTTGATTTCTCACAGGAGTTGGAGGCGTTTCTTGACCCACTACTGCCTCTTTACATTACATGAACTTGCTTTCATGAAACTACTAAAAGCGTATATTATATTTTCTGGAAAATAAGTTGCACCTTACCATAAGTCACTCCGCAAAAAATTTTGCATTGTTCAGAGGTCAGGTTTAAACACCAAAACAGGTGAAAAATCCCACAGACTTGCACTGAAGAATCAAGTCATATCTAGAGACCTGTGGGTGGATTCTTGCCTTTTTTTTGCATATTCAGTCTGATTGAAAAGCATTCAGCGTAGGCCTGAACCAGAAGAAAACGTCCAGCAGACGAGACTGATGATGGAGGTGTCGTCCGTAGGGAAGCCTGTGCGCCGCGTGGAGCTTTGTCTTTCCCCTGCCCACGCGTCTGCTAAAAGACTTGCTTCCTAAATGGAGGTGATATTAAAACAAAAGCCCTGTTTCTGTTTCAGCCGCACATTCCACTTCAACGGGCCTTTTCATTCAGAGCGTCTCCAGCTGCATCTGTGCTCCATAAAGAACCTGTGACTGATTTACCTCATGGGTTTCTCTCTCTCTTCCCTCCCCTGGGAGCTCGGCCAACTTGAATGTATCTCTATCCGAGGAAGTGTTGAAAGGAGGCCGAAACGTGAGGAGCTGGAGAGTCAACCCCTCTCGCGAATCAGAAATCACTCCCGTTGTCCCCTGAAAAGAGGCCAAAACTTTTGTTTTCATGCCAGTCAGTTGAGCTTTCTCTGAGAAAAGTGTTGGAGAGATGATCCTGGTGATCTTTTGAAAAGAAGTAACGGCTTTGGTGATGATTTTTTACGGTTCGTTTGTGACTTTGTCTTGCAGTTTTTTGCAATGTCAGTGATTTTTCTAGTCATTTAGCCAAAAACAACTTCATGAAAATGAGAAGAGCATCTCAGATCTGTTCCAAAACCTGGATTGCATCAATCCTTTGACTTCTTAAGTTTTTGATTTATCTTGTTTTTGACTTGTTTAAAGATCTAAAAATGCATTTACTTGAGAAGCAACACTACATAAGATATTAAGACTAGTTTTTCATAGTTTGAAATCTGAATATAGATACAGTTTTTCAACAGATTTTTTTACTTGTTTTTAAATTGTTTATATTTAAAAGAAGTGGAAAAAAATCTGCCAGAATGCACATGTATTAAAGAGACAATCTACGAAAACAAGTCATAATGTCTTATGCATTGTTGCATCTAAATGATCTTGTTTTAAGGATACTTAGATGTTTTAACTGAAAAGCAAGACAATATGGCGGAAAATGGAAATAATAGTTGCACTATAAAAAAAATGATATGATCAATGAAGACATCATATGTCTTTACACTACTTATACTTAGGCAATATCAACTTTTTTATATAAGTTCAATGTTGTAATGTATCTTTAAAAATCATTCAGCATTATTAAAAATGACTGTTTTACCTTGTTTAGGTGTAGTGTATATATTTATGCTTTTTAAGAGTGTTGTGCCATTAGATAATAGTATTAAATGCGTTGTAGCAACCTCGTAGCTCACAGTAAGGCTGTCTTTAAGGGCCCTATTTTAATGATCTAAGCACACGGTCTAAAGTGCAAGTCCACTTAAGGCGTGTCCGAATCCACGTTTTCTAGTTTAAGGATGGGAAAAATGGTCAGCGCGCCAGACGCAGGGTCTAAAAGGGTTGTTCCTATTCTCTTAATGAATCATGGGTGTGTTTTGGGCGTAACTTGCAATAAACCAATCAGAGTCTCATCTCCCATTCCCTTTAAAAGCCAGTTGGTGGATTCGCTATTCACATGGCAGAACTGCAAGCAGAAAAACTAAACGCTTCTCTATCGCGGAAATGGATCTGCTCGTGTGCAAGGTTCGTGAGCAGACCATCTACGGGAAAAGCCGGATTCCACCAAAGCATTTTTATCTTTATGCACACAATAATAATCTTTTACATTGTAATCCTTTTATTTTTAATATTTGGAAAGTTTGTGTGCTGCTTATATCATTAAGCAGCACACAAACTGTGTGTAATAAGTAGAGTGTACTCACCTTGTGCACCCACCTATAGGCGCATATTACTAATGTGCTGGTCAATGGCGCAGTCAAAATAGCAACACGCCAACAATGCACCTGAACACACCTCGTTTTCAGACCAGCACGCCCATGGGCGAACAGATGGGTGCAAATGCATTTTCTATTTAAACAATGTGGCACAGGACGTGAAAATGATAACTGCATCGGGCTGAAACTAGCAAAAAACACTTGTCGCGCCTGGTGCCACATTGCGCCAGGTGTAAGATATGGCCCTAAAGGTTTATAAGTTATCATTCAAAATCAATTTCCCTCTGGAGAAAATGAATGGAGTTTTTATTTCCGGAACCCGACTGTTGCACTCTATTCTTGCCAGACTGCTGCTCCTTCACTTTTATCTCAGGAATGTTCGACTTTCTCTGAAACATGAGGAGTCTGACAGAGATATATTAAACTCTACTCTTTCCCATGGCGTTGCATGTTTTTCCTCCTAGTCTCAAGTTCTGCATTATGAAGCGTTAACCTGGCTGGTCTATTTCAGAACAGCTCAGAATGAGCCGTAATGATGATGCTGTTTTTGTGGTCGCAGGCTTTATGCATTTATGCATGCCTTGGAGTTTTATTGATTCTGGTTATGGTCAACAGCCAAGTTAGGAGGATGGCCTACTTTCACCCATCTGAGAAACCAGGCTGGAAAAGTTTAGACATTTGCACTGTTTATTTTACAGACTTTTAGGTTTACGTTTAGCCATTTTTTACCAGCAAATTCAGCTAGAATTTTTTTAATGAACTTTTTTACTTAAGAAATATAATGCATAAAAATTTGGGCTAGTTTATCGACCCCTCATGGTTTGATTTGATCTTGGATAAAAATGTTAGTCTCAATGGATGCCCCACTATGACAAGCCGTCAGAAAATACATCTATTCATTCATTAGGATTTTCCAGAGTAACTTAATTTCGCTTAAACAGCTGTCAACTTATATTAAGACACTTGGCTCTCGTCTTACCAGGAAATAACTTACATCCTCAAATTTACAGTTAGAACAAGCATACAGTGTTCTGCATTGTCTGTTCCACCACGTAGAAATAACTCTGTCAAGACAAAATTCACTAATCTATAAATGAGATGAACGGTGTTGGATAAGCTTAGATTGGTAGGTCAGATTTTGGTTCTTCTAGAAGCCTTTGTGAGCATGTGGCCTGTTAGGGCTGCTTGTAAAGCACCTTCAGCGTTGTAGTTCAGTAATGTGACTTATTTCTGACAGGACTTGATTTCCATGGGGATTTGATTTCTATTTCCATATGGAAACATAAAAATATATTACATTTTGTTGAAATTACAAAAAAAAAGTTTAGAGTGTGCAATAAGAAAGTAAATAGGGTCCGTTTTGATTTCATATTGACTTAGTTGACATAAATACCCCTTTATGTTGCTGTGCAGGGATGTGGTTGCCTTGCCTGTATTGACACCTATGATGTAGCAGCTGTGGCTTTGTACTGTATATTTATAGAGATGTGCTGTGTATTACTGGCTAGGATGGGTCAAATTCACTGCAACACAGACTATAACCGTGACCACAGTTTCCTGTGAGACTCTTTGCTACACAGATGCAATTTCCACTCGTGATCAGAGTTTATTGCAGGGACAAGCTTTAGGCAGATTAAATAAAGGAGCTGTTTAGTCTGAGTCAGACGCCATGAATAATAAGGTCAGATGGAGAGCTGCAGGCCTGAAAAATAAGGGATAGGGGCGATAGGTTCATCCAAATAGCACCAGTAATGGCACCTTATCTACGTTTAATTAAATCCTGAAGCTCTTGTTTACAAATGATTGATCTAATCGAGATGAATGAGACTTGCTGGAACTTGTTTCAAAACAAAAAGTGGAAGGTTAATAGAAAGAAACAATGTAGGCCAGTACGTAATGTAGGACTGCAATAGCTAATCAATAAAATCAATGAAAATATCATTATTGGTTGGTTGACACTGTGTGCTGTCAAGGACACATCTAGATGTCAAGCATCTAGTCAATAAATGTTGCTTTGCTGTAGTAAACATCTGTATGTTTCTAGGAACAAATATTAGTGCTGTCAAAAAGTATTAATCACGATTAATCACATCGAACATAAAAGTTTGTAAATATATATAATGTGTGTGTGTGTTTAAATATGAAGATTTCAGATGCAAAAGCCTCGAAGTGCCATCTGAAATTTTCTTCTAAATTAAGCGTTTTTATCAGGCTCCTATGTTTAGGTTCAGTAATTTCACTTTAATGGCAATCAGTAAGTCCTTTTCATTGCCATTAAAGTGAAGCCTGATAAAAATGATCATTTTAGAAGCAAATTTCAGATTGAACTCGTCATATGTTCTTCAAAAATGCCCTTGTATGATTTTTGTCTCATATTTATTATAATGATGATATAGTTCAGCAATATCACACAAGTAATGTGTATTTTTGTCACGAATAGCACAAGTGCAAATATGATTTATTTTATACAACAGTTCAATAAATAAGAAGTTAATATATTGTGTTATATTTTAGACACAGTATTGTCTGCTCAATTTAGCAAAATCAGGACAAAAGCACGCACATCACCAGCAAACATATGCTCAAAGATGGGTGCTCGACCAAAAAATATTAATCAAAAGCAGAAAAAAAGTCGGCACACCAAAGCTCCAAAAATCACACGTGTGAGTCTTGTATTGAAATTTTTCGGTCATTTTTGGAGCTGTGGTGTGCCGATTTTTTTTTCTGCTTTTGCTCAGTTTTGCCAATGAAAATATTACCTGTAAAGCCAGAGCAGAACTGTTGTGTGTCTCTGAGCAACACATCGTGGTGTTTCCTTTCTGAATTAATCTGGGTTTTGAGTGAATCAATCGGGTGACCCGATGATTCAATGGCCCATTCATAAAGAGAGACATTAACTTAATTCTTGAATAAATCAGCTGTTTGAACTAATCGAATGAATGAATTAATGAATGACTCACTCAATGACTCCTTTAAACATTTATCGCCACTTACTAGTAGTTTTAGTTTCTTATTTAGAGTATCATTTCATTAAAAAAAATGATTTCATATTGCCATATTAATAAAAACTCATTAAACGTATAGTTCACCCAAAAATTAAAATTCTGTCATCATTTACTCACCCTCATGACCGCTGAAGCCTAAAAGTTTATGTAATATATTCTATGTAAAATATTTTTTTCTAAAGCTATTTTTTTGTAATGTCTATTTGATGTTTTTGTCACTTAACACAATAATGACTTTAAAATTATCTTTTGGGGGTAATTTCTCAGCCAAATTTGATGCATGATTAATTTGCGATTAATTAGATTAATTAATCGCCATATGATGTAATTATAATTAATTAGATTAAAAAATTTAATCGCTTGACAGCCCTAATACACACACACATATATTTACAAACTTTTATGTTAGATGCGATTAATCACGATTAATCAATTTGACAGCCCTAATATGGCCACGGGGTGATCTGCAATGATTCAACATAGTTGAGAGGTGGTTTTTTTATGCCAGTCTGTTGCTTATTTTACTTTAATATTCATATTTGGATGTTTTATAAACTCAAAGTGAAGTGATTATTTTGCAAAATGGAATGATTAATCAAAGAAATAATCGATTAATCACTCATGTTGTTAGTTGCAGGCCTAATTCCTTGCGTCCTCTTTTCCAGGTGCTAGATGGTGGTTGCGAAGGCAGTACGTAATGCTGAAGGGGCTCGTCCTGAGTCAGAATGAGTGTCAAAGATGGCGATGGGACGACTAGCCAAGATGGAAAGGCCTACGAACTTCAGATATACCCCCGACTGGCTCTGGAGACGGCATCGTGCTGTACACTCAGAGTCACCAAAGAGGCCACTGCAGCTAGCGTCATCCAGGATGCGGCAGCGGTCCTCGGACTGGACACCAGCAAGTGCTACGTCCTGGCCGAGGTGAAGGAATGTGGCGGGGAGGAGTGGGTGCTGGAATCGACCGACCTTCCGGTGCACAGGGTCCTTCTTTGGCCGAGGAAAGCCCAGGAACAACATTCTCGAAACGAGGGGTTTTACTTTCTCTTGCAGGAGCGCAACTGCGATGGTTCCATCCGCTATGTGCACCTGCCTGCCGTGGCAAATGAGCAGGAGTCCAAGCGACTGGTTGCTCGGGGATTCCTCCCACCGCAGCAGAAGGACTTTGAGGACCTCTGCAACCTTCCAGTCCTCAGTGAGGACAGCATCTTGGATAACCTTCGAAATCGCTTTCAAAAGAAGAAGATCTACACGTATGCTGGCAGCATTCTCGTTGCCATCAACCCTTTTAAGTTCTTGCCCATTTACAACCCCAAATACGTCAAAATGTATGAGAACCACCAGTTGGGCCAGCTGGAACCCCATATTTTCGCCATTGCCGATGTGGCCTACTATGCCATGTTGCGCAAGCACATCAACCAGTGTATCGTTATCTCAGGAGAGAGTGGATCGGGCAAAACGCAAAGCACTAACTTCCTCATTCACTGCTTGACAGCCCTCAGTCAGAAGGGTTACGCAAGCGGCGTGGAGCGAACCATCTTGGGTGCAGGACCTGTGCTGGAGGTAAGATCACCAACACCTTGATATGAACTGGGTTTGGTTACATGTTTCACAACATTCGCATGTAGACCCCGTAGATTCCTTTAAGGACTTACTGGGACATGGGGTAGTTGACAACTTTTCTGAAGTGCCAACATCGTCTTTGACAGATTCTGAGCTTGAGTCTCTAGAGTTTTGAATCAGATGTTATGTTTTAGTGTATTGAAAGGTTAAATGTAAAGGAAGTCAATTGATGGGCTTGCAGTTGTCAGCCGTAGACCTAGTCAATCCCCCAAAATATTAATGGCATGTAAGAACCACACATTTAATCGTCAATGTTGCATTTGTTGTGTAGTATTTTATCTTTATTTGAGCATTATGCATTAGATTTATGCATGACTTCGAACCCTTGGAGACTCACTTCTACAAAATAGCTCATTGGTTGTAATTGTAGGGTGTTGAAAAGCACTGTACTTTGTACATTCACAAGGCAGGCTTAGAATAATTGAATTGGGGATCAGAAGATTTGTTTAAGGACTTTCTGGAACATGGGATAGTTGAAAACTGTTTCTAAAGGTCTTCTTACATTTCATACAGTGCAGATTCTAAGGTCAAGCTATTAGAGTTTCAAAATCTTTCTCATGTTTTGTTGCAAGTTATTAAAAGGGTGAAGATAAAGGAAGTCATTTGATGGGTTTGCGGTTTTTAGTTGACAACATTCGAATTTGTCAACCCCCAAAAATGGTAATAGCATGTAAGACCTCTAAATTTGATTGTCGATGTTGGGTGTTTGTGTAGTATTTTTATTCATTTTGTGCATGGCTTTGAGTCCTTGGAAACTTGTATCTACAAAATGGCTCTTTAGTTGGAATTGTAGGGTTTGGAAAAGCACTCTACTTTGAACAATGCTTCGTAATGGCCATAATGACAGCTTACCCACAGGTCTCTCAGGCTTCACTGTAAACTGTAGCTCTTTAGATCAGTTTTTTACAAAATGCTTTCCCACAAGCCTGTGCTTGAAACGTGGGGTCACAACTTGCTGTATATTCATAGCTTATGTTGCAGTACCGGCTAACCTACATCTGGAGGCTTTCCTCGGGGGGCTGTGTCTCATGCCGTTCTTGTTGTTTTATGTCTCTTGCTTTAAAATTATTGCTCAGTCCCATAAACCTGTTCAAGCACATTCTGTTATTTTGCAAAATTTTAGCAGAAACCCTTCCCCAACCCTGATCTCATGGTGGTTTATGCTAGCGGTAACCCTTGCGTTGTGGAAACTCTTGCAAGACTGCATTTGGAGAACAGTTAGAGTGGATCTCATGAAATTTTAACAGCTCAAGGGTTATCAGCTGGAGGCTTCAGATTTTTGGAGAGTTGTTTTTCTCCATATTGAAGAAAAATACGATAACTTGCGATCATGTTAAATAATGCAGTATTTGATATGTGATATGATAACAGAGTTATATTATATATTAAATATATTTAAAAATTGAAAATGATATAACCAACATACATGTTTCACATTCTTTTTGTGAGAAGAAAGTAACCCTACTACTACTGTAGCATTAGATACATAAAAAGTGTTATTTTAACGTCAGTGTAAACCAAGGGGGTTTAGGGTTTCAGGTATAGGCCTACATTAGGTTCATTTAACAACAGAAATTGAGTAATCAAATGTAAAAATAAAAAGTTATTCAGTCAAGAGCAGTGAATGATTTTCTCCTTGTCTTTTGTTGTTTGATTAACATTAAGCACACAGACGGAAGCAGGTTTTTAGGCTGCTGTCACTAATGCACGGATCCAATATACTGTTACACGCACGCTTTCTTTCTCAACTGTTTAGTCAACTTAAGACATAACTGACTGCGTTTATGTGAACACTCACCAAGATGGGCATTTTGACGTAATTTTGGCCATAAAAGCTGTGGAAAAGAACTGAATTCAGGATCACACACTGTCTGAGAGGTGGCTTACTGTGCACGAGTACTTTGTTTACTGCATTTAATAACATAAATCACCATTGTCCTGTGCATTGGGTTACCAGTACGGTCCAAGTCCAAGCCTATTCATTTCCACCCTCAATGTAATACCAAATTTAGCATTTTAATCAACAGTATATTTTTTGTTATCCTTTTACCAAACTGTCTTGGAGTATCGCAATAATATCGTATCGTGAGTTCAGTATCATGATATGTATCGAATCGTGACATGAGGGTATCGTTACACCCCTAAAAATAAGCATGTCACACATATGTAACAGTCATGTGTCCAGTCTACTCTCTGCTGTCAACCTAAAACTTGGACTTTCCATAATCTTTTGAAGTATTCAAATCATTCAGTTATCGTAAGCCATTGCGACGAGTACATCTGCGATATTTCAATCATTTCGATATATCATGCAGCCCTATCTAGATTTTACACTTGCATACAAATGCTGTTTTTGAAGTCATTTATCAGGCAATTCTTTGGGTACAAAACCAACCCACTCGGCTTCCGAGATTCACATCTCTTCTTTGTACATGAGAAAGTTTCCTGTACACATGATGATGTCATGAGAAACCGTTTGGTGCTGTATCTTATCTCAGCCCCCTTATATCAGAGCAAAGTTCACTCACGTAGCAAGTCCTGGAAGAGATGAAAGATGGCAGGTTTTGTGTTGACGCTTGCTTCAGTGTTTGTGGTTTCTGAAAACTAGAAGTCATTTCCCCGCAGTCAGCATAGTCATTGTCCCTTGGCAGACGTGTCTTCAGGCTTCATTACAGAATATTCCTGCGTCTCTGCGCTTGTGGTGAGAAGCAGGGGTCGATTGAACATTGAGACCAGAACAAAGCTCCATCCAGACGTTTTCAATGATAGGAGTCAGATCTCATCGAGGTTTCTCTTCCTTTTATGGTCTTATGAAGTTTGTTTGCCTCATCCATCTTCCAAGACTATCAATTGGTTCTGATTTGTTAAAAAAAGCACACAATATTCCATTTATTATTCTTTCCATTGTAATAGAGAGAAATGTTACCATATGTGGGTCAATGCAAAGTTCCTTCTTCTAGTCCAGCCTTACTCGTTTGACAATTGGATTGATAAATCAACTAAGCTTAGTTGCAGTCCCATTTCTAACCTTTTGGACCGCAAGGAACCACAGTCAGCATGTTAGTCTCAGTTAGCAAGTTATCAAGTTTTCTTCTACCAATTGTGGAATAGTTAACTGGTTCTAATTGTCACCTACTGAAGAGCCTCACCCAGTAGCAAATGGTTTTGTTTTAAGCTGTATTACAAGCAAATTCATGGACTGTGACTCAAAGTAAATTGTAATTTTGCAGTCCTTTCTTTTTAAAGCTGCACGTTATTGTCTCAGTTTCAACTTGCATATTTTTTTATGATGTAAACAGAGATCTTTGGCATCAGTTGTCGTTGACCAGCACGTCAGACCGGTTTTGGTCGCCTTTTCACCGGAGCTACACTCTTTCATTATCCCCTCCTACAAACAACCGTATTGCTTTGTTTGAATGCATATTTGACCTTGGCGTCATTGCATTCTAAATACTAGAAAAAGTATCTACGTTGAGTGACCTATTTATGTGGTACATTCTTCTTGAAATGCCCTACAGGAGTCAGGAGAACAGTTTGGAATCCATCAAGCCAAAAATGTGGTTTTCTTCCAGATCCAAGTGGCTTTTAGTGCATTACGTCATTGAGTATCAGATAACAGGAGAGTTTTTTTTTCTTGCCACAGACCCTGCAAATGGCACTGAGCTCTTGCTTTTTTTAGCTGTACAAGAAGACATGTCTGCAAACACCTCTGCTTTCTGTTTTTCAGGCATTGCCGAGCAACTGCAAGGGTTTCGTTCACACGTAATGCTCTTATAAATGAGTCCTCTGAAGTAATACTTCTGCTGGCCACAGACAGGAAGTTCCCTCTGGCTGATCACTTCAACAGGAAGTGGTAGCTGTAGAGGCTTCGCTCCCCATTGGTCAATCTGCGCACGGGGTGTTGAGAGTCAGCATATTGTTCCTCAGGAAGCTGTAATGGCTATTTTGTGGCCATTGTTTATCTCTCGGCTTTGTGTCAGTGTTGGAAAAGTTTGTAAAATGAAACACCCCAAGAGTCCATTTTGTCATTACAGGCCTAATAACCTCAGTCGTCTCCAATTTCCAGCAGCCTGGAAAGAAACGTCTGTTAATTTAAAGATCTAAATGCCTTATTACTGTAGTCAAGCACCAAAAGTCTGTAACTTGTAGGATAAATGCAGGCATAGTAAACACCTTTCCTAATTAGGCCTACACTGCTTAAACCTCATCTTTTGTGATAAATGGTTTTATTTGGTAAAAGGCACATATTAGGTAAAAGTTCATACATATATTAGTTATGGTTATTATTTATTGGTACACCCTAAAAAACACTGGGTTAAAAACAACCAAAGGTCTGGGTAAATATAGGACAGAACACATGTTGGGTTAATTTTACCCAGCAAATTGGATTGTTTATTTAACCCAGCATAATGGGTTGATTCATTTTTACTATAATTCTAATTCTAATAATTCTATAATAACCTGTCCATAAATAATCAGTGTACAATTCTGAGAACATATTATAACATCCTAAGTATTTATATTCTGTATCTTTTTGAATAAAATCATACAGTTTTATGCAAGGCATCAGGCGTTTCCATCACGCGAAGACTGACGCGACACTCATTTAGGTGACTCCCATCGCCCCCTGTTTGATTCTTTGCATAAAATTAAACTATATTCAGAACAATAACGAATTTTTAGATAAAGTAAAACATACACAAACCTGTATTTTACCGAAGACATGCATCAATTTGACGGAGCTGCTCTGCTCTCTCCTAAACAGGGCGCAAAAATCCTGCGACAAATAACTCAACCCCTGGGTTATTACGTCTGACCCAGGATCTGGGTAACACGAAAACTACCCAAACACTGGGTTATTACATCTGACCCAGGTTCTGGGTAACACAAAAACTACCCAAACACTGGGTTGTTACGTCTGACCCAGGATCTGGGTAACGCGAAAACTACCCAAACACTGGAAAAATAACCCAAAAGGCTCAGGACTTGGGTAGAAAAAATAACCCAAGATTTTTAGCGTAAATTAGGATTAATCAACTATTCTGGGGGGGAAAAATAGATTAACCAAGGAAAAAATAGTCATTACATTATTTGACTAACATAAAAAAATAATCAATAGATTAATCGATTGAACCCCTAGATTTGCAAACTATTTTAAGACTATTTTTCTTGAGAGCACTCCATGTTTATGCATTTTCATTCCCTAAAAGCATAGCTATTGTGATTAGCGCTAATGCTAGGACAAGCATCACTTTCTTTTCCGAGTACTTGTATTTTTTCACTTTTTTTTTTTTGCCAGAAAATGTACAAATGTATATTGTTTGTTATTGTGAGCGAATGAATTGATGCCTCTTTCTGCCTGAAGGGCGTTTGTTTAAATGCTGTTGTGTTCGTGGTCTCAATTAGCGCTCGTACACGCTGTCACCAGCTAATATCATAATGGCAAACAAAACCACCCGGAGTCTGCTGAAGAGGCAGAAAAAGAATGAAGTCACAGTTCACTTCTTGAGATGGCGAGAATGTCTTGGCCTGATATTTGGACATGATTGCTCCAAGGCCGAGAATGAAAGGAGAAGCTGCTATATTTAACAGTCATGTGAGTAATAGGATTCTACTGGCCTTTATAAAGTCTTTGTTGATTCGAGATGCATTGTATGCATGGCTTAGATTTCAGTGGCTGTCAAACCAGATGGGTGAACGATGTGCAGTTCAGGCAGAAAAGGAATAGTCTGTTTAGAGTTATACACAGTTGTTTTGTCATTTAAATAGATATAAAAATAAAAAAAAAACCTTGGATTTAGCATGCATGCTGTTGCACACAAATAAATATGTATATGTACATATGTTTGTGGGTATATATATTATAAAATATAAATAATGTATAATGTAATGTTTATATTATATATATATATATTTATAAAATTCAATAATTAAATCGTTAATAATAATTGAATATATATATATATATATATATATATATATATATATATATATATATATAATTATGATGTATAAAATTATATTAATTATATAATATAAAAAATTATTATTTTAATATTATATGTAAACAAGAATTTTTTTTATAATGTGTATATATCTAATATAAATAATATATAGTGAACTATATAAATGATTTATATTTTATTAATTGTATAATTTTTCTTATTATTAAAAATTAATAATTCTAAATTGTTACATTAATATAATAATATTTATATTTAAACATTAAATTTTTTCCCTCTCAGACCTCATGTATGGCAGCAGGTGAGTCAGTTGCACATGCTGCTGCTGTTGTTTTAGTGAGTTTTCAGAGTGACTCAGAGGGTCGGTCCCTGCTTCTGCTCAAATCGGAGTTAACCTGAGTGATATTTATTGTTGTTGAAGTTGTAGTTTCTATACGGAACTGGAGACTTGTGGCTTTGTCGTGGAAATCTGCAGCGAGCTGCTGACTCCCAAATAACGACGAAGAATAAGAACTAGTCCAGACAGGTCGGCAGATTTCTGTCTTCTCCCCTACCCCTTTTTACTTTCTTTCCCAGGTCTGGCAGAAAAGCGTTCAGCATGTTTGCTGTTGCGACATTCTGACAGAGAAATGTAGCAGTGTTGTTTCCTCATACCCCTCGAGTCCCACAACCAATCACAGCCTGTTTCTAAGGACATGTTCGAGTCTGAACTGTCTGACTGCTTGAGTGAGATGCGTTGTGTTGTTTATCTAGTGACTGTCAGACAACTTCGTCTGGACGCTTTCCAACTTACTTGAGAAAAATCTTTCACTTCTGTGTTTTTTTTTTTTTCCCCCATGAATCTTATGATTTTTCTTCTTATCAATGTTCTCTTGAACTTTCTTCATCTCATGTCCCAGAAATCTTTAGTGAAATGCTTCATTTTGTCGTGTCTTGAGAATCTTAAAGAAATAGTTCACCCAAAAATAAAAATTCTTGTCATAGTTTAAATGATTAATTATTGTCATTCTAAAATAAAACTATCGTTTCTGCTATAGATAATACATTTATTTATTTTTACTTACTTGGTCTTTTATTTTATTTTTTCATTTAATTTAATTCTTTTTTTGATGTATTTATTTATTTTATGGATGCCTTATATATTTACATAGTCATTTATTTTTGTTTATTTATTTTATTTATTTTGATTTACTTATTTAGGTTTTTTGCTAGGTCTATTAATTTAGTGGTTTATTTATTTATTTTAGTCATTTTTTGTTTATTTATGTTATTGTTTAGATTTACTTAGTTATTATTTATGTACTTACTGATTTACTTTTATTTACTTAGTTATTTATTTTTATTTAATCATTATCCATTAACTTTGTTATTGTTTATTTATATTTATTTAGTTATTTGTTAGATAATACTTTTATTTATTTTTACTTTTTTTATTTTATTTTTTCATGTAATTTCATTTTATTTTTATTTACATATTTCTTATTTACTTATTTTTTGGATATGTTAAATATTTACATAGTCATTTAATTTTTTGTTTTTGTTTTATTTATTTAGTTTGATTTACTTATTTATTTAGTTTTTGCTTGGACTGTTTATTTGTTTACTTATTTTTATTTGTTTAGTCATTTTTTGTTAATTTATCTTATTTTTTTAGATGTACTTAGTTATTATTTATTTACAGTTTTATTTTTATGTACTTATTGATTTATTTTATTTATTTATTTATTTTTATTTAATCATTATTTAGTAACTTTGTTATTATTTATTTATATTTAGTTATTTGTTTTTTATTTATTTTCTTTGCTTAGTCTATTTATTTCTTGGTTTGTTTATTTGTTGTTTATATTTATATGTATATATTTACTTGGTCATTATTTATTAGTTAGTTTTTTATTATTGTATTTATTTATTTATTATTTATTTAATTTGTTATTATTCATTTATTTCTGTTTATTTATTTGAAAAATCTTCATGCAGTTCTTTTGAGTACTTTGATATTTCATGTCCATCAAACTCCAAAAATGACCAAATACACTGTTAAAGCATCATAAAATCAGTCCATACGAGTCATGCACTATATATGATGTGATGCTCATGACGAACAGACATAAATTTAGGCAGTTTTGGCGTCAATAAAGCATCACACAAATTTTACATCTGAGTGTATTAGCTGGAGGGAAAACCTTGCATTGAAAATAGCTTTATTGGCATTAATATGGGAAAGCTGTTGGTCATATGGACAACTGTTGGATACTTTTATTGTTTATTCAGAGCTTGACAGATGTAGCTGCTTGAAGCTATTGTTAGAAAAGAGTTGGATGAAGTTTCTTGTTTTGTGTTCCAGAAGTGACAGAATCGTAATTTTTGGGCAGTCCTGATCGGCTACACTATACATTCCAGCTTTCCTCAATATTTGGTCGTGTGCTCTGTGAAACGGGTCACAGGTCGACTGCAGGGAATCTTAATTAGGTTAGCGCCCTTCCCCCTTCCCCAGCCGTTTTTCCACTGGTGTCTGGCACAAAGCCTCCCTCTTTAACATGCACAGAGCCCACTTTCCCCCGCCGCAGGGCTTTTGTTGGCCGATCTGGGCGAACACTGTCCCGCATTGAAGGAAGGGGCTGCGCTGTGCCCTCTGGCAGAGGTTGGCATCGGCCCGCGGCGCTTTCCACACCAGAGCCGCATTAATCACGGGACCGTCCTCACACAGATGGAGGTGTGCACGGGTGGAGGACGAGGTGACGTGATTTTACAGGCGATAACATCAGGAGTCGGAGCACAGAGCTGACGGCCATCAGGCGCTTCACTCAAATAAAGACTGATTGTTTGCTTTAGTCAGTCGGACTGGAGTTATTTGCATCTGAAACATGATTTAATCTTTTTTATGATTTAAGCTTTTTCAAATCTGTTCCTCTGTCTTATATATATATATATATATATATATGTGTGTGTGTGTGTGTATGTGTGGTTTTGTTTGTTGTTTAAAATTTTATGTATCCATTATTAACAATTCTATTACTATTAATAAAAAAATAATAATAATTATTATTATTATTATAGGTAAAAGAATAGTAATGATAATAATAGTAGTAATTAGTAAAAAGTAGTAAATAATTTTTTATTGTATTTTATATATTTTATATATTTATTATATATATATATATATATATATATATATATATATATATATATATATATATATATAAGAATTACTAATGTTGTTATTTAAATGATACAATTATAATCATAATTCATATTTTAATTAATAATACATTTGTATTGTTTAGCTATTATATAAATTTATAATATTTTTATATATCTTATAATTTAATTATTGATAACTGGCAATTACAGTAAGATTATTATTGTTGTTATTATTATTTGAATAATGATAATCATAATTAATAATAATAATGTTTTAATTAATAATACATTTCTATTGTTTTGAAATAGTTTATTATTTATCTATTACTCTTAATATTTTTATTCTTAATTTGTATTAATAATAATAATAAGAATTATTTTAGATCATTTACAGAAATAATAATAGCACATTTTTTCTTATTTTTAAAAGAACTGTAATGATAATAATAAAAAATAGTGGTAGTAATTTTTAATAAAATATTTGTATTTTTTAAATTAAATAGTTTATCATTTTGTATCTATTGTAGTAATGTGTGGAAATAGTAAAAAGTATTGTTTACAGTTTAATAACAATAATTATCATAATTGATGGTGATGTTTACTGTAAGTAAATAGTTTATTGTTGTTTAGCTATTATTTTTTCAATGTATTATTAATAATTGATCATAATATTATACAAAATTGTAATAATTATCATAGTATTATTAATAATGCCATCATAATATAATTTAGTGTTTTAAAAAATCATTTTTAATGTTCAGTTTAGATCAAAATGTAAAGATTAGAATGACTGCAAAATGTGCATGTCTTCCCTCAACATACAAATCAAAAATTTTCACACATTCTGCTTTTTTTTTTTCTCTCAACAGGCATTTGGAAACGCAAAGACCGCCCACAACAACAACTCCAGCCGATTTGGAAAGTTCATCCAGGTCAATTACCTAGACAGCGGAGTGGTGCGAGGGTGAGAAACCGTTCATTTCGCTTTCATTTCATGTGTGCTGCGGCCAGAGTCACATTCGTGAGCAGCGTGAGGAGTCTGTGGCCTTCAGTAAGTGACCCTTGCCTTTGAAGCTCTTATCAGCTGCCGTTCGCTCTCACACACCCTGCCATTTGCCGCTGTGTCACTGCGGTAACTGCAGACGTCACACTCCAGTCATACGCATCACTTCCTCCTTCACGCTGTATAAACACAATTAAGGAACCAGTGGATCTGACATGGTTCCTCCACAGCAGAGCAGCTTTGATAGCAGGATGAATGCATGTGTTGTGCTTGACTTTTGTGGTTTATTGTTCATTCTGGGAAACTGACACAAAGCTGACTGTCTAGTTTTCTTTTAATTATTTGTTTTGTTCCTATTCACTCCTTTTGAGAGTGTAGATCGACTTGATTACATTTCACAGTGCTTTATGACAGTGGGCGGCGCTAACACAATCTTTTGGTGTGTTTTGCTTGTTTCAACTCCCTGATTGGGGGAATTTTCTGTACAGCATTATGGGTAATGTAGTTTTTCATTAGGAATTCTGCTGTTAAACAGTTATTTTAAAAATAAGCTGAAATAATGCGATCTGATGGCTTCAGCAGATGCGGATACCATCGATGAACAACCTCGTCGCTCACAATAAGGCTGTCTTTAACGGTTTATAAGTTATTGATCAAAATCAGATTCCCTTTGGAGAAAATGGTGTTTTTACTACTTATTTTAATCAAAATAGAGTAGAGATTTTAGGGTAATATTACCTGGACATTTTTTGACCAGACATTCGCGTGACATTCACCCACTGCAGTTTGGTCCAAGTGCTTTATTAGTCTAAAGGCGCTTTCGCACCAGAGCAGCATTTTCATAAGTTGCATTTCCACCGAAATTTCCCTGAAAAAATTGTCCCAGGAACTATTTTACCCCAGACCTATTGTCTGCACTTCCATCGTGGTCTAAAGTACCGTGAAGATTAGTCTGCTGACGCAGGACTGTGTGTGACTTTCCAGTTCCCGCTGGATTTCGTCCTCCGCTTATAAGCTTAATAAAGCCTGAACCTCATCGTTGGTCCATCGGTCGTATTTTTTAAACAACTCTTACTGCACGCACCGCAACAGACTTTAAAAAAAAAGTGGTGGTTGAAATAAAATGTTGCATAGAGTCAACTAATCAAAATGCTGCGTGAACTCAACCAATCAGCATGTTCAGCACCCAAGTCCCGCCCCCAAAAGTTCCAGAACTTTGAAAAAGTACTACCGCGTGAGCAGGGACTTTCTGAGGGGGGATTTTTTACCCGGAACTTCATTTAGACAACTGGTCCCTGCTGTCGAAACACACCGAGTACCACCCCAAAGTCCCTAGTTCATGTGGTGGAAAAGCAGCTATAATTCCTATAACTATTGGCTCTTTGTTATGTTCACAGCGCAGGAACTGGGAACGATTTTAGTTTTAGATTTTAGCTTTCTGTCCCTCCATTGACAGTCTACGCAACTACCACTTTCAAGCCCCAGAAACGGAGTAAAGACATGGAGTCACATGGATTACTTTAATGATGTCTTTACTCCCTTTATGGGGCTTGAAAGTGGTAGTTGCGTAGACTGTCAATGGAGGGACAGAAATCCCTCAGGTTTCATTTAAAAAGAACCTCATTTGTGTCCTGAAGATGAACAAAAGTCTTACAGGTTTGGAACAACATGAGGGTGAATAAATGACACAATTTTCATTTTGGTTTGAACTATCCCTATAAATGACATCTCTTGCCCAACCTGCCCATACAGATGAGCCGTAGCTGGTTTCCACCTGAATTACCTGGAACAATTTGTCCTTGGAAATTTTTTCCCCCAGACCTGTTGCTGTTTGCGTTTCCATTGCAGTCTAAAGTACTGTGATGATTAGTCTGGTAACGTAGGACTGTGCACAACTTTCCGCATATAAGCTTAATAAAGCCTGAACCTCGTTGTCGGTCCATCGGTCGTAATTTTTAAACTCCATTGTTGATTCGAATAGCAAACAGATCTTAAGTTGATGATACACGGGGCAACTTTTTGAGCATTGTTCTTCCCGGGCAATGTTGCTTGAGCACTTTCCCATTGAGAATGGGCAACAAATTTCTATCTATATACTTTAGATCAAAATTTGTTACCCATTCTCAATGGGAAAGTGCCCAAGCAACATTGCACGGCAACGCTGCGCAAAAAGTTGCCCTGTGTATCATCACCTTCACTGCACGCACCGCGACAGACTTTCAAAAATAGTGGTTGAACAAAATGCTGTGTGAACTCAACCAATCAGCATGTTCAGCACCCAAGTCCCACCCCTGAAAGTTCCTGAACTTTGAAAAAGTACTACATCGTGAGCAAGGACTTTCTGAGGGGGAAATTTTTGCCTGGAACTTCATTTAGTCCCTGCTGTCGAAACACCCCAAAGTCCCTAGTTCCTGGGGGAAGTTCCTGGGGTGGAAACGTGGCTATATTTCCTATAACTATTGGCTTTCAAAAGTCCTTCCATTGACAGTCTATGCAACTACTATTTTCAAGCCCCAGAAAGGTAGTAAAACACTTTAATTACTTTAATGATGCCTCTACTGCCTTTATGGGGCTTGAAAGTGGTAGTTGGAGGGACAGAAAGCTCTCAGATTTCATTAAAATATCTTCATTTGTGTTCTGAAGATGAACGAAAGTCTTACGGGTTTGCAACGACATGAGGGTGAATAAATGATGACAGAATTTTCATTTTTTTGGTGAACTAACCGTTTTAAAAGACGTCGCTGTCAGACGGCTTACATCACTCCAGAGTTCCTACTGGTGGTGCAAATGCAACCACGAAAACGGCCCTAGGGGAAAATGACATTCTCAGGGGGCCGTCCTGGTGGTTAGTTTCTACAACTGAGTTCCTATTACTACCCGGTGCGAAAGCCCCTAATGGTGACTGCGCTGTACTTGTGCTCCTCTAAGCAAAGGCCGAGAGAAGTCAATAAAGCCATACGGATGCTTTCAGTGACCCTATTGTTCTCTGGCCCAGTGTAGGGTGGCCTACTTCATCGGATGGCGGTCATTAAGTGGACACTAGACACTAGTACACACAGTCCTGTAGCTTTTGCTTCAAAACTAAGATTGTGTTATTGGAATTCATCCCAGATTTGGTTCAAGTCTTAGAATGTCTTATCGAAGATCTTTTTGATGGAAAATGAAGTGGGCGTTCACTGTTGCGCTCTATTGAGGGTTTTGTTTAGGCCATCTGCCGCATTGATTGACATCTGTGCACTTTAAAGCTCCGATTTACGACAGAGAGCTGCTGGCATCTGACATTTGTAATGTTTCTCATTGTCTTTCAGGGCTGTGGTTGAAAAATATTTGCTGGAGAAATCCCGCTTGGTGTCCAGAGAGAAGAACGAGAGGTAAAACCTTTTGCAATGTTTTTAATTTGCGGTGAAAACCAGACTTTTCTAGAGACAGATGGTTCCCACAGACGAATGTGTGTATCTGTCGATCCATCGCCCTGATAAACATCTTCTGCAGCACTAACCTCATGATTATCAGCTCGCTGTGGTAGTTGTAGAAGATAGTCAGGTTGCAGAACTTGAAAAACAGACCCTGTACCGGTGTAGGGCTAAAAATAGTGACGCTACAAACTTAGCAACATTTTTCAGTAGCATGACAGAAGATAAGATGTTTCCAAAATATTGTAAAATGTCTTTCTGAGTTACAAACTAACTACCATGTGGCATTTGGGATTCCCCTCAGTGAACTGATTCATTCAAATAGCTCAAGTGAAAGAAATTGGTCAAAAAACAAGATATCACCTCCTTCAGATTAAATTTTTATTTCCATTGAATTAAGTAAATATATAATATTTTGGGGGACAAACTGTATTATGATAAATATTTTAATGTGAATCAGCCTACTGTGATTTGATTCATTCAAATGGTTCATGCAAATGAATTGGTCCAAAAACAAGATGTCACCTCTTTCAAATGTAATAAATAAATAAAAATAAAATATAAATACATTTAAATAAATGGAAAAAAAGAATCAGGTTTTGAATAAAAATCAGTATAATTAAATATTACCGTCTTTTTATGAATTAATTGATTCAGTTGATTTGAAAATGTAAATGAATTGGTCCAAATAAAAACAAGATGTGTATCATACAAGATGTATAAATAAATAAATGTACTATATAAATATATGTAAATAAATAGTCATGTTTTGAGAAAAAATCAGCATAATTAAATATTACCATGTTTTATGAATTAATTGATTCATTTGATTCAATTAAAAAAACATATCAAATTTTAAATATAAATGAATTTAAATATACATTTACATTTTGAGGTAATAAATAACTATCACAGTGAGTATTTTAATTTAATTTTAAATAATAAAAATAAGTTTTGGGGTAAAAAAAAAAAAAAAAAAACTGTATTAAAATGAATATTTTAATGTAAATCAGCATGATTTATGAGTGAATTGATTCATTTAAATAGTTCATGTAAATGAATTGGTCCAAAAACAAGATATCTCCTCCTTCAAATTTAATATATGAATAAATTTAAATAAATATTTTTTTTGTATTACATTTATTACGAGTATTTTAATCTAAATCAATATAAATAAATAGTACCATTATTTATGAATGAATTGATTCATTCAAATAGTTCATGTAAATGAATATTGGTGCAAAAGCAACATATCGCCTCCTTCAAATTTAATATAGGACAGCTGTTTCTGAAATATTGTATAGTAAAATGGCTTTTTGTAGCAAGTAGCCATAGCATTGGGATTTTTCGTAGTGAATTGATTCATTTGAACGTTTGTCCAAAAACAAGTTCAGTAGTTCAGTGTCATTAGCTGCCTTTTGTTAGCAGTTTATAGCTAACTAAGTGGCGTACTGACTGTTGTTTACTTTGATTATCCTGCAAACTACCATTTCAAACTATCTCTTCACACAGGAACTACCACGTGTTTTACTATCTGCTGGTGGGCGCGTCGGAGGACGAGCGGCGAGAATTCAAGCTCCTGCAGCCCGAAGAATACTTCTACCTCAAACAGGTGAACGCTCTCATATACGCTCATTCAAAGTCCTTCACCATCGCTCTACAAATAAACAACATCCAGTTAGCCTGGAATTGCAACAGTCTTTTGCTCTTCGCTTTCAGCAAAACTTCACGATAGAAGATGCGGATGACCTTCGACACGACTTCGAGCGACTGCAGCAGGCGATGGAGATGGTCGGCTTCCTGCCGGCCACCAAAAGACAGTGAGTCTCCTGTCAAACCATACGGACTCATGTCTTTGCAGACTCGTATCTAAGAGGTTTGGTTTGTTGTTGCGTTCCTTGTAGGATATTCACTGTCCTGTCGGCCATCTTGTACCTGGGTAACGTGACGTACAGTCAGAAGTCGTCCGGCAGAGAGGAAGGGCTGGAGGTCGGGCCTCCAGAGGTGCTTTCCACGCTTTCAGACCTGCTGAAGGTAAATGTCTTTTTGAAACTTTCCATCTGTGCAGTAGCCCCTCACTGCAGAACACACGAGATCCAGGGGGCGGAGACGGGTAGGTTTAGGGATAGGTAAAGTGGGAGGAGTTGGATCTAGATCTGGATCTCGTGTTCTGCAGTGAGGACCATCTCCATCTGACCTTTTTTTTTTTTTTCCAGATTTTTTTCAACCTGAAGTTTGACCCAAGTGAATTACATAAATATCTGTGTTTTGAAATGCATTTATAATACATGTATTTAACGCATGGATACCTTGCCAAATTTGTCTTGAGAATCATTTATAAAATTGTTGTCAACAAAAGAGAAGCTTTAAGGTCTCCTAGAGGTTTTACACCCAAATAAAAGCTCTATACTTCCACAAATATTAAATATTATTTTTTCATGTTTTATAAAATAAAATAATTATTTTATTTATTATTATTATTAAATACATACTTTTATTTATCAGTACAATAGTATTTCAATATTAATATATTTCTTAATTGATTGTTTCATTATTATAATTCAAAGATTAAAATAAATAAAATATTCATCAACAATAGTTTGAATAATATTAATTATTATTATTATTGAATATTCTTTTTACATTAGGATAGTATTTTTGCAATAGTAATATACTAATATATTCCTTTTTATTTTATTTTTTATAATTTAAATAATTAAAAAACAATATTATTATTGTCATTATTTTATATATTATTTTATAAATATTTTCTTTTCATTTTATTTTTATTTTATACGTAAGTTTATTTAGATTTTATATTATTATTGAATGCTAATTTTTACTGTACAGTAGTATTATTGCAATATTAATATTAATTATTGTTTTTTATTGTTATAATTCAAATAATGAAATAAATAAAATATTAATTAAAACAGTTTGAATATTAATAATGAATATATATATTATTTTATATATATTTCATTTTATTTATTATTAAATACTATTTTTTTTTTTTACATTAAAAATAGTAATATTGCAATAGTTAGTAATATATTAATATATCCTTTATTGATTTTGGTTATTTGTTTATAATGTAAATAATAAAATAAAAACAAGATATTAATGAAAATATTTCAATAATAATAATGTTTGTTATTTTGTAAATATTTTCTATTATAATAATATTATTATTATTATTATTTTTAAATATTTACTTCTTACTCTACAATAGTATTATTGCGATAGTAATACATTTCTTTTATTGATTTTAATTTTTATAATTTAAAAAATATTAATAAATATAATTAATAACAATAATAATAATTATTATTTTTACTATTATTGTGTAGTCATATTAAAAGGAGAAAAAGGATTTCACATGCTGGATTCATGCTCTCTGTAGTTGGATGTTGTGGATGAGGTTTCACAAACGTTCTCGTGTGTTTTGGTGCAGGTCAAGGAGGTGCTGTTGGTGGAGGCTCTTACCAAGAGGAAAACAGTGACTGTAAACGACAAGCTGATTCTGCCCTACAGCCACAGCGAGGTACGCTTTTATACGCCGCTCGCTCTGCCGGTTTTTCGGAGCTTCCAGATGTTTTGTATCTAAACCAGTGTGGTTTCTTCAGGCGATCACTGCGCGAGACTCCATGGCCAAGTCGTTGTACAGCGCCCTGTTCGACTGGATCGTCCTGCGGATCAATCATGCGCTGCTTAATAAGAAAGACATGGAGGAGTCCATTTCAGTGAGAAATTACCATTTTTCGTAAACTTTCAATAATGTTCAAGGTCTTATTCTCAAGTTGTTTCTGCATTATTTCAGTGTTTGTCTATTGGTGTCCTTGACATCTTCGGCTTCGAAGACTTTGAGACCAACAGCTTTGAACAATTCTGCATCAACTACGCCAACGAGCAGCTTCAGTATTACTTCAACCAGCACATTTTTAAACTTGAACAGGTTAGTGGGCTTTACACAGGTTTGCATGGGCACAACCTTCATATGCCCTTTTCCTATGGCGTTTTGAATGAGAAATGTGTTTGGTCCACCTGCAGGAGGAGTATCAGTCCGAGGGCATCACCTGGCACAACATCGACTACACCGATAACGTCGGATGTCTTCACCTCATCAGCAAGAAGCCCACTGGACTCCTCTATTTACTTGACGAGGAGAGCAAGTAAGACCATTCATCTCTCACTGGTTCATTGCGCATTATTGCCAGAATGTATTTTTGTCAATATTCTCAACACATTTTCTTTGTAGCTTTCCTCACGCCACTGATAAAACCTTGCTGGCCAAGTTCAAACAGCAGCACCAACAGAACCATTACTTTGTGGCGACTCCAGTGATGGAACCGGCTTTCGTCATCCTCCATTTTGCTGGGAAGGTCAAATACCAGATTAAGGTAACGGCAACTGAAATTAAATGAAAATAAAATTTACAACATGGCTTTGACAATTAATCATTTTACTATGTGTAATTAAAGGAATTTTGTAAACATAATAAAATAATTTGGCCTGACCAAACAATTAAAAATCAAATAAAATATTAATATTCTAAATATTAACATACACAATAAAACATTTTTACAGCTTAATATAAGTAATAATTTTACTACGTGTCATTAAAGGCATTTTGTCAACAACATTTATTTTCAAAAAATTATTTTATTTAATAATTAAATTTATTTTTTATATATATATATATATATAAATTGTAACAAATATATTAATATATTCTTAATTATTATATAATTAATGACTGTAACAATTAATTTTACTCCGTGTACTATTAAAATCATTATTTTTAATTATTTTTGTATATTTAGAATAATTAATATTTAATATATCTTAAAAAATTTAAATAATGTTGATCTTTACAAAATGTGTTATATTAATTAATATTTATTTTTTGCTGGCCAAATAATGAAAATAAAATGTTATGTATGTTTATTTTTTAAGTGTCTTTAATGACACATAGTAAAATTATTAATTGTTAAAGCTGTATTAAAATATTTTGTGTATGTTGTATTTAATATATTAATTTGATTTTATTTTTTAGGAGGAGCCAAATAATATAAATTTTGTTTTTTTTATGTTTACAAAATGTCTTTATTGACAGTAAAATTATTAGCTGTTAAAGTTATAATAAAAAAATGTATCATATTTATTCATATTAATATTTAATAGTTTTAATTGATATTTAATTTTTTTTTTTTTTTTTTTGGTGACAATTTTTTTTTTTTTGATATTTACAAAATGTCTTTAATGACGCATAGTAAAATGATCAATTATTAAACGTATACTAATAAAAATAAAATGATATGTTTATTATATTTTAATATATTAACATTTTATCTAGTTAATATTAATGCATTATAATAGACACCTGTTTCGTAAAATGACTCTGCTAATGTTGATGTAAATTGGCTGCAACAGGATTTCCGTGAGAAGAACACGGATCACATGCGTCCAGATATCGTGGCTCTCTTGCGGAGCAGTGACCGAGCTTATGTCCGGCAATTGATCGGGATGGATCCGCTGGCGATGTTCCGATGGGGGATCCTCCGTGCCACCGTCCGCGCATTGGCCGCCTTCAATGAGGCCGGTCGCCGCTGGGCAGCCAAGACTGCGGGTAACTCATGGAGCATTATGGATTAGTTTTAGATTAGCCCAAAACTTTGGATTCTCAGGGTCTAAGAAGGTTATTTATAGCCTGCACGTGAGAAAGCTGCCCAGTGACGCAAACAGTCATATTTAGAAGGATTTCTGAATGAATAAATTAAGAAGGGATAATAAAAATAAGTGAGTAAGATTGTTTGCAAGAGTTTTTGGGTGGGGTGTTACGTCGCATGTTGAAATAACGCTGTCAACGCTGTTTGTGTCTGTGTGTGTGTGGACATACAGGTGTGGTCAGACCAAACTCCAGAGTTCCTCTAGGAGAGCTGCAGAGATCCAACTTGCCCATTGAGAGGATGTACCGGTAAGCTTTGGACTCAAGCTGGTGTGTCTAAAAGGGAGAGAGAAAGAGAGAGAGAGAGAGAGAAAGAGAGAGAGAGAGAGGAAGTATTGTGAGGAACTTGATCTCTTCCTGTCCTTTCGTTGCCTTTGTGTGGCAGGTGATCATGTGACCACGGTCTCTCCACAAAGGCACATTGCAGGCCGATTCTCACAGTAATCTCATACATTTTGTCCCCCCCAGTATTAAAGAATACACAATATAACACAGTATTTATTGGGTGAATGTCACATAAACATGTCCAGGTCATATTTCATCTAAAAAAAAAAAAAAAAAAAAAAAAAGGAAAATATATTTTGCATGAAAAAATAAAATGAAATATTTTCATTTTAAAAAACAAAAAACACAATCAACGCTATATTAAGTAGACAAAATGAATCTTTTAATTATTTAAATACCACTGTATCAGTCATTTCATTCCAATCACCATAAATTACAGACAATTTAACTTTATTTTTAGCACTTTTTACTAATGAAAGTTGGCTGGGCTGTGAAAATATAATGACAATAATGGTGATCACGTCTGTATAATTTATGCAAAATGCAGTCCCTTTTTCTTTCTTTTTATTTTGGAGTGAAATATGACCCGGACGTGTTCTTGACTGATTTTTTTTTGTGAGAATTATCAAGTATATTCCTGCAATGTCCCTGTGCTTTTCCTCCGGTGTTTGTCAAGGGTTTCCCCTCAGTTACTGACCTATGATCAGTTTCACAAAAGTTTAACCCATATGGACAATAAAGCTGGTCATAGATCAGCACCTGCTGGTGGCGTTGGCCCTTGAGTGACTGTGTGTGTGTGTGGTGTTTATTTTCTACAGCCATGCTCCTATGCTTGATTTCTCCTTTGATCATTCAGAGGAGCGCCCTCTAGAGGCTTTTGAGGACATCTTTGCTAGTTATGAGAGTAAGAAGTAAGTGGACTTAAGCAGAACATTGAGGTCAGACAGGGAGAGCTTGGCAGCTTGGGAAGGCTGGGTTTCTGGTATTGTGAGCAAACTCAAATACCACATTCAGATGTTCGCAGAATCCAGAAACTAGCAGTGCAAGCTCTTCTCTCTTTATATGATCAAAGGCCAAGTCAGAGTTTGTGTTTAACCTGGTTTGTTCAAAGAAATCCACAACATGCACTCATAAATCCCTGTCGGGACCTTGTGAGGTTTATTACCTCTAAGTGCTCCAAAGTGGGAAGGAAACCATAAAATGTCCTTTAAAGATGTTTATAATAGAAGCGGTTTCACTTCCTGGTTTGTGGAGGAGCTATTAGCAGTGCGTCCCCAGCTCCCAGTGCCAATCCTACCTGTTTGACCTCCTGTTGTTCTGATCCGTGTGGTAAGTCAACCAGTGCATGAATCCAGGCCTTTGCTGAATGGAGTGCCAACCCCCATTTAACACCCCGTCAGGTCAAAACCAGTGTAACAACAGCATGGATTCACCACTGAAGCTTGAAGGAATAGTTCACCAAATTAAGTTTTTTTAATTTCAAAATTTTAACACACTTGCCTGCATTTGTTCATGTCCACATTATGGATTCCTTTTTTGTGGTGGAGGGCGTTTGCTTTCCCCGAAGTCTGTTAACAACATTGGTGTTGGGTTCCTATACTTTCCCTTCCCTGCCCATCTTACCTACTCCCTCTGTCTCCTCCCCCCCCCCCAAACTCTCCCACCTTTCCACCGGGCTGAATCAGGGACATGCATGCCCAAATCATCAACTCCATTAAGGACTTGCAGTTGGACGGGGAAGATCCACGTAAGCTGCTGCAGTCCTGGGGTCGCCTACGGTTCCCGCGTCACGCCCTCCAGTGAGTTTGACCGCTGACTGCTCTCTGGCCTTGAATGGATGGGTCCACCTTGCCGACCCTTCATGCCTTGGCATTGAAGCCAATGCTTTTGGCTCTCTGCTAAGCTTAGTTGTGAGAAATCTTCACAGAACAGTCCCTGCTATCAAACTTTCCCAAATTTACAGCATTACTTGTCGGCTAACCTTATGATTTACTGCGTAACTCAAACCACCCTTAACCCTGCTCTAATAATACCCGTCTAACAAGTATTTCAATTATTTTTAGATGGCTCCCTGGCGGCATATGTAAGAGGAATGCGGAGTTTATGAGTTGAAAGCAGTTTGATCTTCATTAACGCTAGCTTGGAATGGTATCCACATGCTAATAACATGCTGCATGAGCTTATTGGTTCTCAAGACCCACCCATTAAGTCTGTAATGTTTTATGAGGTGTGGAAAGCTGCAGAATCATTGCTTACAAAGACCACAGACATTGACTCCCGTTGAATTATAAACCTTGTCCTCTCATAATAACCGTCATCCACCCTAAAGTAGGAATACCTCTCCCATAGATTACGTGTATCAAGGGAAATGTCCATCATTCCCCCCTTCCATGACGTTCCTATCTCCTCTGGAACCATCTTTGCTGTTACATCGTCTGCATGCTAGATTTAGCCTCTGAGAACACATTGCGAATCTATGGATTTCGATGGGGATGGTTGACTATTTCAATCGCTGGAATGTGGACCCACACCTGCAACAAATCTTACATCTTCCTGTCCATCTACATGATAGATTTAACATCCAAGAACACTGCAAATCCATTCATTTCAGTGGGGAGTTTGACAGCTGATTGGGCTCGAATGTAGTCTCGGCATATTCCACACCGTTGCGTAAACAAATCTTACATTCTTCTTCGTCAAATGCTCCATCTGAGCTTCTCAAGTGTGTAGGCGCCTTTACTCATGTTCCACAAGCAAATGCATGACTCACTCTACTAACAAGTTGCGTCCATTCGTTTTTTTATCTCAACAAACCATCAACCTTCCTCTTCCTCCTTACAGGAAAGGCAAGAACTCCAAGACTAAGCAACTCATTCCCAAGGTAAACCTCTCGATTTTTGAATTGATCAACCTGTGCCTATTTAAAAGATCACAGACTAGGTGTTTTTTAACATTCAAGGTGTCTTGCTGCTGTTTTGATAACTTCAACCAGACTTAGAGTAATGTCAACGTGGCCGCGCTAGCCAGGCATATCTTTAACCTGTGAGCATTTGCAGCACAGCTGGTACATTCTCATTTTCATCACCATTTGATTGTTTATGACTTTCCGTCACATGTGCTGTGCAGGGTAAATGTTTTGAAGACTCTACTGCTTAGGCTCTGGCTGGAATGAGAGTTTCCATGCTGTCATGTTCCCATGGCACTCATGTGGCAAAATAAAGTCTCTGTGTGAGAGAAATTCACTTTCTCTTTTTGTGTGTTTGGGCAGAACCTTTTGGACTCTCGTTCGCTGAAGTTCATAGTGGGCCTCCATGACCGCACCACCAAGTCTTTGCTTCATCTGCACAAGAAGAAACGTCCTCCCAGCATCAGTGCCCAGTTTCAAGTAAAAAAAACTATATTAGATTAGCCTGGCTGTTCATGCCAAGTTTGGTGGTTCAGCCTAAAAACAAATGCTCTGTTCCATAACCTAGTGGAGGTAGCATTGCAAGGCATCATAAGCACCAATCTGTTCCAGATGGTGCTTGTGCGTGAACATTCATTTTATTCAATGCTGAAAATTATTAGTACAACAGTTCAGTATGCTTTGCATACAATTACTGGTTAAAAAAAATATTTTTTTTATGCTAAGAGTAACATGCTGTTAGCTTAGATGCTAACATAAACATTTTGTGCCAGAAGAGCTATTGGTGTGACAGAATAGAAAACAGCTGCTTATCTAGGGCAGTAGACAGAAAGGAACAACAGAGATCTCCCTACATTTTGGAAACTGTAGCACTTACATTTCAAATGCTAGCATCGGAGAATGCTAAGAATATTATTCTCTAATGGATGTAATAGGCATCATGTGTGACTCTCTTCTAGTCTTCCACGCAGTCTTATAATCTCTCTTTATCTTGTAGACATCTCTTAGTAAGCTCCTGGAAACGCTGGGGAAGGCAGAACCATTCTTCATCCGATGCCTCCGCTCCAATGCTGAGAAGGTGCAAATAACACATTCTTGTTTACCCTGTTCACTAATTAGTCAACATGAAATCATACACATTCCTAGTCTTAATTTGAACTGTTCATATATGCACATTAGCTTTGAGGAAAACTTTTATATGAGATATGTCTTTTAACTAAAGTAATTTTCTTTATTATTTTGTATTTCACATTCAGAGGGAAATGTGTTTTGACGAGGCACTCATTGTGCAGCAGCTGCGGTACACAGGCATGTTGGAAACGGTGCGCATCAGACGATCAGGTTACGGAGCCAAATACACCTTTCAGGTAACGCATAGATTTGACCTAGTGATTGGAATAAACCCCTAACCCTTCAAATGAAGTGTGTTACATGGTTTGTCTGAATAAGCAAAGCTCCTTTTCTGCATTACAGGAGTTTACTGAGCAGTTTCGTGTGTTGCTGCCAAAGAACGCTACGTCCCTGGAGGACATATCATCTCTGTTGCACAAGCTTGGCTTTGACCACACTACCTACCAGATTGGAAAAACCAAGGTTAACTTGCGCTTAAATGTTTTAAGTGACAATGTCTCTAGTTATTGACTCTTAACAGTTATGTCTGGTGTTGTTCCACTTGTACAGGTGTATCTCAAAGAGCTTGAAAGGCAAAAGCTTCAGGACATCCTGCACAAGGATGTCATGCACAAAATTATTTTCTTGCAGCGCTGGTTTAGAGCCAAAATGGAGAGGATGGACTTTATTAGAATGAGAGAGGCAGCCATCGTGATCCAGGTATATCAAAAACTTGTGTTTGGGTAGTATTCTTGCAGTTGTCTTGTGTTTGGCAATCTACTCATGTCTGATATTTGATTGACCTTGTCTACAGCGCTCATGGCGTATGTTCCGCAAAGAGAAGTTCTACCAAGCTGCGGTTCTGATCCAGAGAGCATGGCGTGGTTCCAAACAAAAAGCTGAATATCAAAAAACACGAGCCTCCATCACAAAGATACAGGCACTTGCAAGGGGGCAATCAGCTCGCAAACGGTATAGACCTAACACGAGTCATCATGAAATCACCTTAATATAGATTTTTGGATTATTGAACATGATTCAGTAAGTTTTGGATTTGATCTGGTTAGGTACTACTTCCTAAAGGAAGAGAAGAGGAAGAGAGAGGAAGAGGAAGCTCGGAGGAGAAAAGAGGAGGAGGAGGAAGCAGCTCGACGAGCCAAGGAAGCCGAAGAGGCCGCCAGGCGAGCTAAAGAAGTTGAGGAGGCAGCCAGGCGACTCAAAGAGGAAGAAGAGGCAGCCAGGAAAGCCAGAGAGGAAGAGGAAGCAGCTAGAAGACAGAAAGAGCAAGAGGAAAGGGAAGCTCGGCTTGCTTTAGAGGCTGAGCAGCAGGAGAAGACGCCACTACAACAACCAACAGTACCAACATCAGGCAAGCAGCCTGGAGATGAGAAGACACTAGTCCTTGAGCACAGTAAGGCTCCTGTGGATGTTGAGATTGAAGGTCAGGGCAGGGCCCATGTTGATGAAATTCCTGTCCCAAAAGAGCAAAATAATTCTGAGAAGATTCCTCAAGTGGAGGCTGGTCCTCCCCTTGAGGTCAAGGAGCAACAGAAGCAAACTGAGAAAGAATCATCCACACTTCCCAGAGAAGAAGGTTCACAAGGTAAACCCATGTCTCCTGAAACCCCGACTGGACAGAGCCAAAACAGAGCTCCTTCGCTTTCCAAACTACCAGTATCCAGAAGTCAGGAAAAACGGGAGCTGAGGAGACAACGTGGCCTAGAGCACAACCAGAGAGAAAGTGAGCGGGCGGCTTCGGCCGGAAAAGACGATACTCCTTTCAAGAGCAAAACTCCAGAGAGTCCAGGAAAAGCAGACGGCAAGCTGAAGGAGCGGTCCGACAGCAAAGAGTTGGATCAGTATACCTTTGTGGCTTGGAAAGGTGACAAGGGCAAAAAGGATGTTAAAGAAGTCCCATCCGAACTTGTTCGACCCTCCACCTTACCGTTAGATATCCCTACTTCCGGGCCTAGAAGAAATGGCTACAGTGACCCGGCCATCGCTGCTCAACCTGCTCTTTCCAAAGAAGAGACCAACAGGAGAAAGGAACCATTGAGAAGCAACACTCAGCCAGAAAACCTTGTGGCAGGACCCCGAAGTCTGGAGGACAGGAACATCAAAACTCTCCAGTATGGATTCCTGTGTTGTTCTCCTTTTATAACTTTCTTCATCTCCTCTTATGATTCTAACAATATTTTCCATCTGGTTTCCCAAACTTTACCAGGAATCGTGGGATCTCTATGTCACTAGATGATGTATCCAAAATAGGTTCAGGTGGCTCATCACAGGTAACGTTTACTTAATTCAGCTGGTTAATAAACGTGAAGGAACATATTGATTCTGTGCCTTTGTTCAACTGGTTAAGTTCCACTGCAAGATTCCCAATGGGGCTAATGTGTCTCTGTATGCAACCAGACAATCTGTTGTTCTGGTTACATTGGTAATTTACGATTATAAATGAAACAATCACTTGAGTTTAAGTGATTATGCTTCTCTGGCTGATTCAGGGAAACGCTCGTCCAAGACGTAAGCCACGGCTCGCCCTTGCACGTATATGTTTGCCCATTAAAAGTGTTGAAATGGAGGATGCAGAGTACTGGACTTTTCCATTGCCCCCCATGAGTCCATTTGAGGTGTTGTATTACAGCCTGATATTAGATGCCGTCCGGGGAGCTATGGTGTGTGGGTTGCTAGTTGATTAAGTGCTTGGAATCATGGGTGGGATTGCAGATATCTTAGAACTTGGGCTACACTGAGGAAAAAGAAATGATCCTGAATGCCATTAGTCTGTTATCAAATAGGCACAGTGTTTTAGGACACAGCTTTGCAAAATTTCAAATTCTGTACTGTTAGATTTCAATGAGTGACCTATTGTCAAGCTGCTAACATAGTAGAGCTTGCTCTGATTGAATAAAACTCCTTGCTCTGCAGTTTGTATTCTGACAGCTCAGTGGGCTTTAAAACTGGACTTATGGGATAACAGACTAAAACCTCAACTAGTATTGACAGACAATTTAGACTCTGGTTTACTTTATTATTTCCTCTATCTTTCCATATTGTTTGTCTATTAAAGTTCCATTCTTGATTCTTTTTCAAGTAAATAATCACTTACTCAGTTTGGGATAAATATAGGGAGGCATTCGCACTTTAGCTTCCTTTAAGGTGTTATCTATACAGGAACTTTCTTCTTTACAGTACGACAGAGTGCCCATTGTTATACAATCAGCAAAAATGGTTGTTACTGTATACTAGACTGTGTTGTATAGAACTAAGACATTTACTGTGTTCATAAATTTTGGTGTAGATACAGTCCAGCATTGGTGCTGGTCCTGATAGAACAAAGGCCAATACGATGAAGGAAAAAGTTCATGACAGCCCCAACCTGCAAGATGTATCGCCTCTCCAGCCGTCAACCCCAGAGAGGTACTGTCCAGCCTACCAGTATTTCCAGTTTAACTACCTTTTATTCTTCTCAAAATGTTGCTTCACCAAGACAAATCTGTAGAAGAGGACAGTCTATTCTAACTTCCTCTACAGCATCCCTTGGGAATGTAACGCATACTTGCATTATGTTATGACCTGCATTTTGACAATGCAACAAAACTTTTTCGATATATTTGCATAACTATGTGTCAAGCCTTTGCCTTATCTGCAGGACTGTCTTTCTCAAAATACAGGGCTTAGTAACACTTTGAACCGAAATGCATATACTCTTATCTGTAGTAGAACATGGTCACACAGGAAATCTGACTCATTTGAACTCATGGGAAAATTACGCCACTGGCTTACATCAGGGGTAGTCATTTGTCTGACTCCTGGCATAGGTTACAGACTCCTTTATATGGATGCAAGGCATCTGCTATTAGAGAAAGGGAGATTCCTGAAATTCCATACTTTGTGCAGAGGTGTGTGATCTCTTGAGTGTTTTGATCCCTTGCATAATGGGACCTCCCAGCTTGTTTTGCTAGGGTGTGTATTAATAAAATCCAAAACTTGTTACAGCTAACTTCATGAAATGGTACATTTTTGTTCCATAGGACAACAGGGTTTTTCAGAAAGATCCTGAAGAAGCGTCCACATAAAGAAGCTCAGACCCCAGAAGATGGAGATCTGAGCCTGGCTTCCTTTTTGGATCAAAAAGAAGGTGCATACTGCGAAGACAACACATAATTCATCTAGATCGTTTTATTTTTCCTTCATTCATTCTACTGTTCTTTTTTCATAGCTACTTCTCCATCACGCCCGCACAATTCAAAGACTCATGCGGGCCGACTGGGTCGGACGCCCAGCATCATGATCAGTCACTCGTCGACTCGGGCCTCTGAGCAGTGGAACGCCTCGCTGAACCGTGTGATCACCAACACAAATGAGCTACGCCACCTCGATGAGTTTCTGGGCAATCAGGTATGAAGAATGGATATGACTGCAAGATGTTTGATTGTGTGGTTATGCAGTAGCGATTGAAGAGTGTAAAAAAGAACTGTTAAAGACTTGTGGTTAGAATATATACAATTTCTGACAGGCTTTGCAACCTCTCAGACTTGCTCTTTTTCCCTCTTGCGGTGTAGGTGAATGACCTGCGCTCACGGGGAAAGCAGCTTTCAGGAACGGAGCACATCTTCATTACTGCCACTGTGCAGTTTAGAGAAAACATCAAGGGGATGTACTCGATCTCTGTAAGTAGAGCTAAAACAACCAACACACACAAAAACTGCAGTGTAGTCCACATACTCTACATCCTATCAATCGATTTGTTAGCTCAAGCATTATTTTTGCTCATGTTGAGTTATAAGTTTGCTCAAATCATTAAAGGGTTGGTTCACCCAAAAATGAAAATTCTGTCATCATTTTCTCACCCTCATGTCGTTCCAAAACCGTAAGACTTTTGTTCATCTTTGGAATGCAAATGAAGATTTTTTTGATGAAATCTGAGAGCTTTGTGTCCTTCCATAGACAGCATATGCAGCTACCTCTTTGATGCTTCAAAAAGTTCATAAAGAGATCATAAAACTAATCCATATTAATTGAGCATTTTAGTTCAGATTTTCTGAAGAGACTTGATCGCTTTTTGGATTAAACAGCTCATTTCATATGGATTAGTTTTATGTTGACTTTATGAACCTTTTGAAGCGCCAAAGTTTCAGTTACATAGCTGTCAGTGGAGGCATGGAAAGCTCTCAGATGTCATCAAAAAGATTGTCATTTGTGAAGATGAACAAAAGTCTTACGGGTTTGTAACGGCATGAGGGTGAGTAATTAATGTATATAAAAAAATTATAAAACGGTTAGTTCCTGTCCTTGATTCTGATTGGTCAAAAGCTGTGTTTTATTCATGATAAAACGCGGCTATGACCGCTTCACCCAACGGTTCTGTGTATCACTACACAACACCCTTAGCAACCACTCTTAGCAATGTAAACTGTTTGTTCTCATTTGATATTGTTCATTGAAACTTACTGTGTTATGTATGTGTTATGTTTTCCTTCAGGTCAGTGCTATGTTCATAATAAAAATATGTTTAAATGTCTGCTGCAATATCTTGTCCTTTTAACAGTTAAGGGGTTTTCCCGTGACTGACAGCGCTAGTCAAAGCCTTTGTCAGTTGCGTCTTGTTCCGTGTTCAATAGAAAAGTCTTCGCTACTGACTGACACACTCATAAAGACAGTCTTTGCCGCCATCTAATGGCGTAATAATGAAACTTCTGTTGTCCCAGACATTTTCATTGATGGAGATGCTTTAGATCTTTTGAACTGTGCTAACAAGCAACCGCCCACATCATGCTAACAACTGTAGAGCAATGTGCTCAAAAGCACCTAAGCAACCAGAAAGCAAAGCCCTGGTCATTGTCTACATCATCCGAGCTTTGCATGGGCAAACACAGTATTCAGATTACTTAAACATCTAGTTCATGTTATTAATTTCTTCTTCCTTCACTTACCTACAGAAACCACAAATTGGGTATAAGGCTTTGATGAATTCCTACCAGAATAAAGTGATCAGTCTGGCTGGAGATAAACAGAAGGGTGAGGTACCGCTGGTGGTCAATCTCTTCCAGTCAGTTCTGGACGGCTTCATCAGAGCGGAGATCAAAAAAGAAGAGGCCGAACCAGCCAAGGTGAAAGTTCATGCATCCCCTGTTACCCTCAAGACTTTCATTATCTGATTTAAATAACAGTTATTAATGTTGATAACTTGATATGAATGCATGTTAACTTTTTAACTTACCTTGGGAAAAATCTGTCTTAGCCCCCCAAAAGTCGTAAGATGAGAAGGAAGAAGGCTAAAAGTGTAAGTATTTCTATCCAACCATCCATCTTCTCAGACTGACTCTTCATTGTGAATAAATGTAAACATTTTGTCTGGATTTAGTTGGAGAATCCATTGGACCATGTGTTTACAAACTACCAAGTCAACATCATGCAGTCTTGTGATCAGTGCACCTCCTACATCTGGGGTATGGAGAAGGCTTACATGTGCAGTTGTGAGTATCTCTGATATTTACCCTACCGATTCACCTTCAATCGGACTGACGACGTCATTGATGATGACCAATTTTTATTTCAGATTGTAAAATGGTTTGCCATAAGAAGTGCATTAGTAAAATCGTCATAGACTGCTCTACATTCTGCTCCAAGAAGGTAAGAGTCCTATCCTCTAAGCATTCATTTTGACATCTTGTTCAACTGGTTGATTTTTGTGTTCTCTGGGTCTAGTGTGATGATGAGCCTGGATCGCAACACTTTGGTGTGCGCGTGTGCCACCTGGTCAATAACAAGACCCCTGTGCCAATTGTGCTGGAGATAATGCTGGAACACGTGGAAATGAACGGCCTGTACACAGAGGGCATTTACAGGAAGTCTGGCTCAGCCAATCGCATGAAGGAGCTACACCAGCTGTTGGAAGCAGGTGAGCCATCATGGATATTACCAGAACTTAATGGCACATTGGGAAGATGGCCTCTTGTAGCCAGACTTTTGATTACTGAAGTCTGGTAGCTTACTTTGCCCACTCAGATAATTTTAATGACTGCCTGTCTGTGTAGGCCCAGAGAATGTTTGTTTGGAGGATTACCCCATCCATGCTGTCACTGGCCTGGTCAAACAGTGGCTAAGGGAGTTGCCCGAACCTCTCATGACCTTCACGCACTACAACGACTTCCTCCGTGCCATAGGTTGGTCCCCATGACACCTTTTTCTTGCCCTTATGGCATCCCTCATGCTTGCTATAACACTTTTGTTGTCTTTCATAGAACTGCCTGAGAAGCTAGAGCAATTGCAAGCCATTTACAAAGTTTTGGAACAGCTTCCAACAGCAAACTTCAACACCTTGGAGAGACTCATTTTCCACCTTGTCAGGTACAGATGATTTTATTCCTTACAAAACAAACGCTCTGAGTAGAAAACCGTGCAGCCTTCAGGTATTAATGCTCTGGTTTTGTTTCAGGGTTGCGAAGGAGGAGAAGAGCAATCGGATGACGCCAAACTCTCTGGCCATCGTTTTTGCCCCCTGCATTCTCCGCTGTCCGGACAGCGCCGACCCGCTCATGAGCATGAAGGACGTCGCCAAAACCACCACGTAAGAACACTGCAAGTTATAGTGTGTCGTTAATAAGAATGTGTCATTTTAAAGTGAAGTCTCCAGACTGAATTTTTACTATCCTCAGTTGTGTGGAGATGCTACTTAACGAACAGATCCGGAGATACAATGAGAAATTGGAGGAGATTGAGCAGCTGGAATACGCTGAGGCACTGGCTGTCAATCAGCTCAAGCTAAAAAGAAAAAACACGGTAAACTTGACTTACCTGTCATTTAGCAGAATGCATTTCTGCATTATTTGAAAGTGGTTTGTTTCCAGATGCCTGTGAAAAATGCCCATATTTTTCCTCTTGAACAATCCCAACAGTCCACAACCTTCCACAAGGCACCAACAAAGAGTAACTGTCGCAACGCTTTTTTTGCTTCTCTTTTTTAATGTCTCTGTAGTGCTGCCATTTACCTCTCAGATATATCACTCCTTACAAAGAAGTGGCGGTACGTATGCCCCTGTGGTATTGTGAACCCCAGTAGTTTGGCATGTTCATGCATCCAGTGTGCATGCAGTGTAGAAGTCATGACCTACTAATACTAACTCATCCCACTGCATGTTTTAGTGTCACTTTAGAGCTGTAGACATTCAAGTGGGTGTCGGTGTAGTTGTGTGATGGTTTTGGGTGGTCACTGCAGTGAATGGCATGAATTTCAAAGCTATGCGAAATCAGTTGTTTAAAAGCAATATGCATTCTGTTATTATATTAAGAAACAGGCGATCTTTTTTTAATTATTTCTTGAACACAGTAATAGTATACAGCATGAAGAAAAATAAGCTGTCAAGTCTGACTGTTAATCTTTGTTTTTGATTCCTACAAACCTTTGAAACTCATGCCATGGAAACTTCCAGACTTGTATTTAGTTCCTCAATACAATATGACATACATCCAAGTGGTTAAAATTCTCTCCTGTGAGACCTTTCCATCTTCCATACTTACTTTTATGAAACATCTCCAGCACTTTTCATCTCCTCTGCACAAGGGATGATTGTGCCACACTTACAACATCCCAACATCTCAACTTACAACATCCCTTTTTACTTTATGGGTCCTGTTTACACCTGGTATCAAGAAGCGTTTTCATCAGTCCGATCATAAATGGACGATGCTAAATACAGGTGTTAACAGAGTCTAAAATATTTTGAGCCTGTCCACTTCCAGAGGTAGTCGAAAACACATTAGACCGGATTGCTTTCACAGAGTAGATGCTCATGTGGTCAAAATGCCTTCGAACAGCCACAAAAGACCACCTACTCTACTTACCGACCTAATTCATAAACATTATGGGAAGCGCGCTAGCCAGACAGGATTTAAACTTTGTCGTTTGAAGAGGAAAAACGTACCAAGCACTAAGTTCGCTCACCATTCCTGATTTCTAACACGCACACACCGTGTTCAGAGCAGAAACGAAAGCAGCTATCCGTATGTTTTTCCATCAGATCATTTCGCGTTCATATGTAAACTGTTTTGTCCGTTAGATCGAAAGATCTGAAAAAGCTCATACATTTACCCCCCCATAAACCCTCACCTTGAGGAAATCAGGACAGAAGTGGTCAAAAGTGGACAAAAGAGACAGATTAAAACACCAGGTGTAAAAGGTTATGTCTCCCTCGTCTACTTGTGATCTGTTTGACCAAAACGCATCTTAATACCAGGTGTAAACAGGGCCATAGACTAACTGAACGGGAAGAGAATTGAGTCAAATGATTTTTTTTTTTTTTTTAGTGCTATAGTACCTTCACTGAAGAACCTCCTTTCTGTTTCCTTTTTTGTGGCAATGAGGGAAGAATCTTCAGTCACATTATCTTGAGTTAAATTTATCTGTTTGGACTCTAGATTCGGGAGAAGCCAGCTACCGACCTTTGTGTTGTACCTGAGAACGAGGCCCTGGATTCAGACAATGAAGCTGAGCGAAGCCTGGTGGAACGGATCAAGTCCATCAAGCAAGAAAAGTATGTAGTTGTAAAGGAAATCTCATCACAAGTAATCACACAGCCACTTGTGATCATTCGAGCCAGATTGCATGACTCTTGAATGGTGTTTGTCTTCCAGAGAGGACCTCGCCTGCAGGCTACCTGAACTAGATCAGCCCGGTTCTGACCAGGAGAACTTTGACTCGGAGGCGTCAGTCAGCTCTGAGAGCCTGCTGGACGAGCGAGCAGTCTGTTCGGATACGGAAGGTCAGTATTAAGGTACAGACTGCCTCCGTTTCGGACCAATCTCCTTTTCTTTCCTCTGCAGTAGTCACCCATGTGTGGGTCCTGTCCCTGTTGTGTGTAGCGCAGGTCTGGACGGGATGTTCCTGGCGCATTTAAAGAGGGTGGCGGTGCCGTCCACTCTGTAGCAGGTTGTGATCTCCTCTAACCCAAGTGTTTCGGTGTTATGTGCATGGTTGCGGTGACGGAATAAGACACTGCATGTTGTCTTCCTTCCTTTCAATGACTGTTTGGTGGCATGTCTTGGGTTCTGCATTGGGGTTTCTCCTGCTTTGGGGCTTGATTGGTTCTGTCTCCCTATTGTAGGACAACCAATGGTAGTGCCAAGATTATCCAAACCAGCTTGCCTTCCTAAGTCTGTCATCCTGGCCCAGGGAGGCAACACACGGGCTGACGGCCCCTCTCTTCCTTCACTGTCTTCTCCCAGGCTTCAGCTCCAGCGTCGCTACCCTATCATCCCCGGAACGGTCAAACTTCCCCCAGGAGTCCTGTGCCACCCGGCTGTACAGTCCCTCCCTCCCCGAAAAGCCCAGTCGCTCACCCTCATCCAGCGGCGCGAGCAACCCGGCCGCCGCAAAGACAGCATCCAGTCCCTGTACATCGCAGCAGGAACAGAGCTCCTCTTCCAGTCCTCAACTGCGGCCTCAGACACCTCCAGCAAACAGGAGCTCCAGACCTCCTCCCGACGTTTCTCGGACCCGGACATTGCTTTCGTAAATGATACAGTTTGAGTTGCAAAGCCTAGAACATTTAGATTGGTTGTCGTCATTGGCGGTGACTGCTTGCCATGGTCATAGTGACTGATAAAGAGAATTGTCTCACCCTAGCACTTTTCCATACTAATAATATATTGGATTTTAAATGAGACTTTTTTAAGACTCAGATTTGTGCTGCATACAGACGTTGACATGTCAATGTTTGTTGCTTGATTTTGTATTTTTACTTTTTTAGCATCAGGAAAAAAACAGTCCTGCACCTTTTTGTGTCCTTAACGAACAGGAAAAATTAATTCAACCATGAGGAATGTTTCCTTGATGATGTTTGGATCATCTTAAAAGGACTTTTAAGCTGTAGATCCTCCTTCTGCACAAACACTCAATGCACAAGTTTTGACTAGGAGGAGGAAGGATACAGCCCTAGCCACTTTCCTCTTGGACCAGAATGCAATAACCGAATGCAATTTTCCAGAACTTCTTCATTTTTTTCATTTCGATAAGCGATATGACACTTTGGATCTGTGTGGATGTCTATTCAGAATAGCTTTGTGTAGGACTAAATACAGTTAGTGGCCAAGCCATTGTGTTTAATACTAAAGTCAAGCGTTACGTCCACTGTTGAATGTTGTCATGATTGAAAAGTATGGAACGAATGTCGGGCTGGATGTCTATGATTGTCTTGCATCATGTGGACTGTCATGTGCCTACTAGTATGGCTGTTTTTGAGTCTTCAGTGATGTTTTTCGCATTTAATGGAGAAATGAAACTAATTATTTTCTTACAATACAATTTGTACTGGCCACAAACCTGTGCTTTTCATGTGTCTTACCCATAATTCTTTGTGTTTTCGTTTTTACCTCACTGACCATCTACACATTTTCTGCCTGTTCTACATAATCGATAATCCTAATTATCACCTTTTGATTAAATTAATGAACACAAAAATCATTCATTATATATTTTATCATGTTTTATTAAGAAATACTTTAGTCATTGTAAAAAATTTCATTTGAATGCATTATTCAGCTGTAAAGTGCACTAAAATACACTTTATTTCAGTACACTTAGTACACTTCCATAATATTCATATTCATGCACAAATTTTGTATTTTATATCTTAAATACTAAAGAATAATTTTTAGTATATTAAGAACATCCAAGTGTACTCAACTGTGCTATTTTGAGACACCATGAACATGAACTAAAATGTGCTTTTAACATGCTCTCTCTGCATTAAAAAAATGCATTTAGTTACCACTTGTAGTACACTTGAACCCATCTTTCATACACTTTTAAATATACTTATCAGACATAGAAAATAGGCTTTATTTAAAATATAAGAATAATATATAATGTATACAAAATGTATTTATAATATATTGCCCACATATTTTTATATATTAAATCATTCATTGTTTAGCACAAAAAAATAAGAATGTACTACAAATGTACTAAAAAGTGCAAAAATCTACAAGAAAAATGTGCAAAAATGTATGATACCACTGTTCAACAATGTCTGCAGAATATAAAACTGGATTTAAAAAAAAAATACTTTAGATTATATCTACATATTAGGTTTCATACAAAATAGAAAAATGATCTCCTGCCTGAATTGTGTCATATTTAGCCTGCTCAGGGATACAATGGTCTGGTTTGCTCTGTGCTGCACTGACAAGAGAACTACCAGAAAAGCCTGCTCAAATAAAGTACAGAATGAATCCTGAAAAAGGAATTAAGAGGTGGAAAGTCCTTCCCAGGCTTGTTCCTGTATCATGGGCTCTTTCTTCAACTGCTGAGTATTTGGTTAATGGTCGTTCTGTTAAGGAAAAAAAATAGTTAAAAAATAAACATTCAGAAAGCTATTAGTTAAAGGTGCAGTATTGACAGTAGTGGTTGAAATGGGTACTGCTGTCCAAATTCAAAATATTAGATAGAGTTGTTTGTCCTGCCCTCCTCAGACTCGATGCTTATGCTGGTGGCCAGATTGAGGACACGTAATAGGAACGAGCACAAATGACAATGGAAGGCGACTAGCTTTACACTGTAAGTTGATGAGTTGATTTATCCATGTTTTAATATGCCTCTGGTCATAAAGCTTTTTAGATGGATGCCAAGGCTTTTTAGGTCAGGTCGAATCTGTGATCTCTGACCTAGCTTTTTTGCTGGCTTCCATGGATGCAATACGCTGCTATTTTTATGCTTGACATACAGCACCTTTAATATGTGATGACCAAAATATGTGTGACATGCAAATACAAATTTTAGAAGATGTTAAGGCTATTTCAAACTAAATTTTTTAGATTACAAACACATAGAAACTCCAATGTGTAGAGTTAGGAGTTATTAAATACCTTTGACCACCAGTTGTGTACTGTGATGATGTCTCGCATCTGGAACAAAACAGAGGAACGTTCCTCTATCGGAGAGCTGAAGATCGGTGAGTTTGAGAAAGATCTGGCCCTTCTCGAGCTCTTCAGATAAAACTTCAGCTCTGTTCTTGTACGCTGGGTCTTGTTCCTTTACAGAAACTTCTCCCTGGATAATATCATATACATTCCTGGTGTCGTTGTGTCTCCAGTGGACTGTCAGATATTTTTCTTCAAGTACAGTGCTTCTGTTGCTGCACAGCAAAACGACAGAGCCTCCTTCAACGCCTTCAACCAACCTGTGCAGAGAAGCTAGAAAACAACAACTTTTCAGTGTTACAAAACGTTTAATTGTTGAGTATTTACTTACAGTTAAGTCTTAAAGTTTGAGACAACATTGGAAAACTTTTTTTTTTTAATATTTAAGATTATTACACTTTTATTATTTGTAGATCATTTGAAGATGCTCTTTAGAACATCTCAAATCAAGCTGGTGTAATGACACTGAAAAGTTTTCATTCATCCAATTAAAAAAAATGTAGGTTAATGTTTCAAATCTATATTTTATGACTTGAACCAATGAAAAATAAATAACTTGCCTTAAACAATATTTTCTATGTCTATGAAAACTGTTTTATAAAACCTGGCACAAAATATTTTCTTGTTGAAGAAAGTCAATTAATTTAAATTCTATTTTTGATCTACACAAAAAGATGTAGATTTAATCAAAACACAGATTCTCATTTAAGAAATATGTATTAGAAATTATTTGCTTTATCCAATCAAATAGATAAATATTTAAACAATTTCTAATTTTTCTCTTTTTTAAAAATACAAGTTAAAAGAAATTGATTTAAACAAACAAAAGGATATGGATTGTTACGTGTTAGCTAGTGTTAGGCCGATGGACGATGCCATCGTCCATAGCCCATGCTGACAGACATCACAATGTTGAGCCAGTGGACGTGTGCCGAATTAATGATGAACACCTTCTATTAACAAGCAGAATCAGATTGAAATCAACTGAAGATATAAGACATTTAATCTCAAGATCTGATAAAACAACTCCACAAACTACAAAATTTTACCAGCTTCACTCATTACTAACTAGACTGACTTTATTTCTGTTATATGTCTACAGAAGCTCTTATGAGAATTAACAAAGGTTTAGATGATTTATTGAGATTCATTTCAAGTTACCATCTTTAAGGTCAGTGTTGACTTTATTGCATCAGTCGTTCTCTGGCTGCTGTAACTTGAGTGTTTGTAAAACACATTTGTTATGGCATAAATGTCAAGAGAATGTATGATCAGGTGCATGGTTAAATGTTGATGACAGTTATTTAGTGACCAGATTTATTGATGTTATTCAGAGTTTAACCTCTGATTAAATTAGTGATACGTTCTTAGCATTGTGCTATTCATTATAGTAGAACTGTGACTCTATGGCATGAGATCCAGCAGTGTTGTGGCAATCAGATAATATGAATCATGTTGACTCATATAGACATCAAGAATCAATGTATGAATCAATGGTGGTGGAAAAAAAAAAAAAAAAACACTTCATGCTGCAATGCATGCTGGGAGCCATGGATGAAGTTTGTACTAAGTGGGTACCCAGCATGCATTGCAGCATGAAGCTTTTTTTAAACTGTCACCATTGTTGTGATTCATACATTGATTCTTGATGTCTGTATGAGTCAGAATGATGCCGTAGACCAACACTTTTTTGTGCACAAACTGGTTTTAAATTTTTTTTCTATTTGTCACAACACTGCTAGATCACGTCATAAAATCACAGTTCTACTATAGTTAATAATGTATCACCCATTTAATCAGAAATTAAACTCTGAATAAGATCAATATATTGGGTCACTAACCATCACTTAACCATGTGCACCTGATCATACATTCTCTTGACATTTATGCCATAACAAATGTTCAGTTACAGCAGCCAGAGAACAACTGATGCATTAAATTAATCTCAATAAATCATCAACATCTAAACCTCTGTTAATTCTCATAAGAACTTCTGTAGACGTGTGACAGAAATAAAGTCAGTCTGGTTAGTAATAAGTGAAGCTGGTAATGCTGTTTGTGGAGTTGTTTAATCAGATCTTCAGAGACTTAGTGTCTTTTATCTTCAGTTCATCTAAGGCTGTGGCTGAAGAAAGTTGTAGTTGTGTTTCTCTTTCCTTCAGTGATTCTGCTTGTTAACAGCAGGTGTTTATCATTAAAGTGGCGTCGTCTATCGGCCTAATCCTCGCTAACACGTAACAATCCATATCCTTTTGTTTGTTTAAATCAAAATTTCTTTTAACTTGTATTTTTAAAAAAGAGAAAAATTAGAAATTGTTTAATTAAATCTATATCTATTTGATTGGATAAAGCAAGTAGTTTCTAATACATATTTCTTAAATGAGAATTTTTGTTTTGATTAAATCTATATCTTTTTGTTTAGATCAAACATAGAATTTAAATAATTGACTTTCTTCAACAAGAAAAATATACTTTGTGCCAGGTTTTATAAACTAGTTTTTATAGAAATATAAAATATTGTTTAGGGTAAGTTATTTATTTTTCATTGGCTCAAGTCATAAAATATAGATGTGAAACTTTTTTTTTTTTTTTTTGGATGAATTAAAGCATTTTTCAGCGTACATTTTTTAATTAGATGAATGAAAACATTTTTTCAGTGTATTTTTTTTTTAATTGGATGAAAGAAAAAAAATTCAATGTACAGCAAAATGAGGCATTCTCAGTTCCATGTTTTTTTGCTGTTTAAATTTCAGCTCAAATAGTTTGCTGATAGTTTGTAATGAAATCATAAAAATGTAACTTAATAATTTTCACTAACGGTCTCAAACCTTTGGACTCCACTTTAAAGTCTTTGATCGTCTCTTACCTGTATCTATTACCAGTGCCAACATATAGATGAAACAGCATCTGTAAAGCATGAGAAAAAGTCCAGAAACGTTTTTTTTCCCCATTGTTATAAAAACAACGCTATCCCTCCTGGCATCATACAGCAGAAGCAATCAGCTTTATTTATTTATTCATTCATTCGCTGACAGACAGGTGCAGTTCAATCAAATAAATGACACAGGATACGTTAAACTTTCTATACACGACAGAAGTGTGCACTGCATGCGCGGTCCCACTGCCTTGTGTCTCGTTTGCAGTTTCATTCAAACGTCTCGCGTCATGCACAGTCTTCATTACGTTTTTCCCCCCAGCTCAACAACGTTCAGTTTAAATTGAGAAAGTCTTACCGTCGGTACATGTTGTACTGATGTGAGGGTTTACTGTCAGATTCAGAAACAGCGCTCCGTTTGAAAATACACTGAGATTCAAATAATCGCGGCAATCTCCGCCTCTCATAGGAGGAGTCGACATGTGTTCTTAAACGGCTCCATACAAAAATGTGCACAGTTTTCTGTGATGGGTTTAAGGGTAGGGGGATAGAAAATACGGTTTGTACAGTAGACTATAAAAACCATTACGCCTATGGAATGTCCCCAAAATTCACAAAAACAAACGTGTGTGTGTGTGTGTGTGTGTGTGTGTGTGTGATGGCGCTCCACGTGGAATAAAGACGCCAGCACCATCAATCCCATACGACTTCTTTTTATTTGTGGTCTATTGAATATTACACTCAGTTTCTGAGGTTAGAATTGGCCAAAGGCAGCGCGTTTTCAATGAGCTAAAAGAAGTTAAAATGAATATGAAATGAAGGGTTAATTTCCGTCACCCATTAATTTGGCTACACATTATTTTATATAACCTACATCAGAACCTCATAGGCTGAACCAACCTTCATTACAGCTTTCATATAAATTGTTTCATTAAGAAATACTTAAGTAAATGTTATAAATAATTTTCAGTTCTCATTTCAGTGGCTATTCATTCGCAGTGTGCATGTGAGAAAGATTAGTGTGGCACATTATACAAGAAAACAACAGAAAACAGTTTTTAAATGAACTCCATAGATTATATCAACACATCAGGTTTCATGTAAAATATAAAAAATTATATTAATCTGTATCAGCTAGAAATTGTATATCAGTGCATCTATCTAAATAAAGTGCAGGATGAATCCAGATGAAACTATGAGAATTAGGTGGTGCAGAGTCCTTCCCAGCCTTGTTTCTATACTATGGCTTCTTATTTGAGCAGTTGTGCATTTTATGAATGATCTTTCTGTTAAGGCAAAACAACAAGAAAGAAAAACAAAAACACTATTAGGAGTAAAAACAAACTGTACACTTATAAAACTATTATACTTTGACCAAAATAAGTGCACAGATTACAGACACTAAAACTGAAGCCCAAAAGTAGAGTGAGGAATTTTTACAACATACCTTTGACCACCAGTTGAGTACTGTGATAAAGTCTCACAGCTGGAACAAAACAGAGATACGTTCCTCTATCGGAGAGCTGAAGATCGGTGAGTTTGAGAAAGATCTGGCCCTTCTTGAGCTCTTCAGATAAAACTTCAGCTCTGTTCTTGTACGCTGGGTCTTGTGTCATTACAGAAACTTGTCCTTGGCTAATATCATATACATTCCTGGTGTCGTTGTGTCTCCAGTGAACTGTCAGTTGTTTTTCTTCAAGTACAGTGCTTCTGTTGCTGCACAGCAAAACGACAGAGCCTCCTTCAACACCTTCAACTACCTGATGCAGAGAAGCTAGAAAACAACAATTTTTTTAGTTTTACATAAATGTAATCATTCACTATTAGACATTAGCATCCAAAAGCATGAAACAACACTGAAAATCTGGGATTTTTTCTCAAATATTTAATATTATTACAATTATTTATGAATTTGAAATAAGGTCTGAAAGCAAATGTAGCTAAAAAAAAAAAATTACATTGATCATATGACTCTTTATACAGTCATATAATTGAAATGAAAAATGATCTTAAATCATGCTGGAAATTGTAATGGCAAAAAAAAAAAAAAATGTAAGTCATAAAACTGCGAAGTAAAACGTTTCAGTGGTTTCAAACCTGTATCCTACTGTACAGTATCTATTCTTACCTGTATCTATTAACAGTACCAACAGATAGATGAACAGCATCTGAAAATCGAGAGAGAACATTTTAATAACAATTATGCTGATCAATGTCAACTCCTTAAACAAAATTCTGTTGCACATAAATAGCCTATAAGAGTCATTCTATCCCACGCTGCACTTTGACCATACACAGGCTATAGTGACTCGCACGCCTGAAAACCCTTCCAAATCTCACGAGTACATTGTTGTAGACTGAAAATTAATGATGATAGACTTTAGATAGATTTAACTCTACATCATGCAGTTTGAGAAAGCTGCCTTACCATCGGTACGTGTTACTCTCAGAATTAGCCGTCAAGGACAGCTTCATGCTGCATCTCTGGTTACAATTGTTTATTAAAAGGCGCTTTCTCTGTAAAGTTAAAGTCCACCGCCTCTTGTAGGAGGGGTGATTCATACAGGTGCAGGGATGAGGTCAAAGCCCCGCCTCCTGGTGGCTTCGAGTGGGGTCTTCAACATACGTGTAATTTTGAAGCAGTATGTTAATTTTTGAAAACACGTTATTAAAACCCTTTAACTGATTTGTCGACCTACTTTGAGTGAGAAAAAAAAATCAGTCAAAAGAAGGAGATAAGACAAAAATCTTCCATAGCTCTGTTGTCCCACCCCACTGTCTGCTTTTGTCATGGTGGGATGGGACTTTTCAGTTTTCAGGCACCAGATTGCACACTACAGTCGGTCACACGAAAGAATGAATTTGCTGATCAGTCATCGAATAATAATAGGGTCCAACATGGTATCAGTTAAGGAGGGAATCAAACCACAATGTTGTAGTTAGTAGGGCAGAGTCTAAACAATAGAAATATGGCAGTGAGTGTTACATACATACAAAGACACTTTACTATCCCATGAGGCCTTGGAAGAGGACTTGTAAATTGCATGGAAGCAACACAATTTACATTGCAATGCCAAAAATGGCAGATATAGCATTGCATTCATATAGAACAGGGGTGGGCCACTGCCCTGCAGAGTTTAGCGCCAACCCTAATCAAACACACCTGAACCAGCTAATCATTGCCTTCAGGATTACTAGAAAACTACAGGCAGGTGAGTTTTATCAGGGTTGAAGCTAAACTATGCAGGGCAGTGCCCACCCCTGATATAGAACATATACTATTTTTATATTAGTGGCAAACTAAATTCTTCTTCAAATGTAGTACTTTGACAGTGATTTTGCAAGTTTTTAGAGAAAACTGATGAAGAAGAAGACTATTATGGCAACAGCAATAGCGTCCATTTTTCAAATATTGGTAATTCATTTCACAATGTGTGAAATCAAGCAAGTGTAGCTAGTATTTGCATTCACACTCCTACATATGGTATGACTTGTTTCACACCGCAAGCTTCAGCAGAGCAGAAGAGAGTGCTTATAAAGTAACACATGTATAAAAGCACTGAAATGGTTGGTTGTACCTGTCAACCAAACCAAAAAATTAGAAAAACTCTGGTTTGAACATTCAGGAGCTCAAGTAAAATGACTAAAAAAAGAATTTATGGACGATAAATAGACTTAGGTATTTTACAAAACTTGCAGTATCCTGTTGTGAAAAATGCTTTAAATTGCCATATTATCTGAATTTATTGAAATGGTTATGAATTAAAATCACTGAAAATGGCCTGGATATTATATTGACCACCACAACACAATATGTAATGTATTATTTATTTCTAAACATTATTATTTATTTCTTTTTTCAATAACGCGCCTGTGATTGGTCACTCCGAACATCTGTGACACACTTTGACAGCTCCAGATCAGAGCGGCTGACAGCTCTATGGTTCGAATAAGTGATAAATGACACGGGTCGAGAAACTTTCTATGCACGACATTCGACAGAAGTGTGCACTGTCTTGTGTCTTGTTTATAGTTTTTGTCATCATTATGTTTGAGACAACATTAACTATCATTCTACCACCCCTTAATAAATTTTACTGTAGTAAAAGTGTAGTAACCATGGTTAATTTTCACGATTCCAATATATTGTTGTCTAAATGACACATTCACTCAATGTCCCAGACTTAAAAGCCCACTGAGACTGTTATTAAACTCAAAAACGAATAGTTTATATTGAGAAACTCTTACCGTCGGTGCATGTTATACTCAACTGATGTGAGGGTTACCGTCAGATTCAAAACGACTCCATACCTTACAGTAAAGCTCACTGTATTAAGTAGGATCAGGGCCGGCCCAAGCTATAGGGTCCTAAGCAGAATTTTATTTGGGGGTCCCTCGGTTAAAATAACTTTTTTTAAGATAAACAGTATCTTCTTATATAAAAAATAAATGTAAGTGTACAAAATGGACAATATCAAATGAAATACTTAATAAAATAAAATTAACAGTTCAGATGGACCTGTAGGAAGATAACAATAATAAATGTATTAACATTAAAAGAATAGTTCACCCAAAAATGAAAATTCTCTCATCATTTACTCACTCTCAAGTTGTTTTAAACCTGAATGAATTTCTTTCTTCTGCTGAACACAAAATAAGATATTTTGAAGAATGTGGGTTGCTGGTCACCAACTCTTTGGTTACCCACATTCTTCAAAATATCTTATTTTGTATTCAGCAGAAGAAATAATTTCATTCAGGTTTAAAAATGACACATTTTCATTCATTCATTCATTAATGAACACAAATCTTTGATTCATTATAGCTTTAAATAATGTTTTATGTTAAAAAAAAAAAAAAATTTTAATTGTACTATTCATTTGCATTGTGTAGTATAAAAAGATTAGAAGTGCAGCACATCATCTATTAACAAACACCACAAAAATGGGGCCCAATGGCCTGGTTTGCTTTGTTTTTCAATTTACAATAGAATGGGCAGAATCAAATAAAGTGCAGAATGAATCCAGATAAAAGTAGGATGTGCAGAGTCCTTCCCAGGCTTGTTCCACCATGGCTTTTTACATAATCTGCTCTGTATTCTTTTACTGGTCGTTCTGTGAAGGCATAAAAAAAAAAGAAAGAGTAAAATTAAACACTTAGAAAACTATTAGTTATTCTGTTGAGAGCAAAATATGTGTGCTGTCTATCATGCAAAAACATAATATTTTACAACATGTTTGACTATTTAAACCAACTCTGTTTAGATTGCATTCACATAGAAACATCAAATGTATAAAATCAGGAGTATTACATTACAACACACCTTTGACCACCAGTTGAGTACTGTGATAAAGTCTCAAATCCGGAACAAAACAGAGGAACGTTCCTCTATCGGAGAGCTTAAGATCGGTGAGTTTGAGAAAGATCTGGCCCTTCTTGAGCTCTTCAGATAAAACTTCAGCTCTGTTCTTGTACGCTGGGTCTTGTTCCTTTACAGAAACTTCTCCCTGGATAATATCATATACATTCCTGGTGTCGTTGTGTCTCCAGTGAACTGTCAGATGTTTTTCTTCAAGTACAGTGCTGCTTTTGCTGCACAGCAAAACGACAGAGCCTCCTTCAACGCCTTCAACCAACCTGTGCAGAGAGGCTAGAAAACAACAACTTTTTTTAGTTTTACATAAATGTAATCATTCACTATTATTATACAGTGGGGTCCAAAAGCATGAAACAACAGAAAATCAGGGATTTTTTTTTTTTTTCACAAATATTTAATATTACAATTATTTCTGAATTTCTAAGTCTGAAAGCAAATGTAGCTAAAAAAAAATATATATTGATCATGTGACTCTTTGTACAGTAATAATCTTCCATTGAAATGCAAAATGATCTTCTTAAATCATACTGGAATTGTTTTGCAAATAAATTGTAATGGCAAAAAAAAGTCATAAAACTGCAAAGTAACACATTTCAAACCTGTATCCTACTGTACAGTATCTATTCTTACCTGTATCTATTAACAGTACCAACAGATAGATGAAACAGCATCTGAAAATCGAGAGAGAACATTTTAATAGCAATTATGCTGATCAATGTCAACTCCTTAAAAAGTAATTCAAAATATTCTGCCATCATTACGACAACAAAAACAAATCAGCGATATCCTTTTAAACGTGCATTATTTGAAAATAAGTCCCGCCTACACTATGTTGGCTGTAACTTGATTGGCTGACTGGTCCAAGTCCTTTAACTGACAGTTATTTTGTTCAATAGAATGAATGAATGAATGACCGTCATGAATCTTTTTGCAGAATTTACGTCTTGTTTACAGTTCACATCGTGCACATGGTTTGTTTAGATTTTTTTTCCCCTCTGTCTGTCAATAAGTGTCAAACAGGCCATGAAACAGAATTTTGAATTATTTCATTCAAAAATGTCCCAATAAATTATTTTGCACATGTACATAAATATAAGAGTCATTCTATCCCACACTGCACATCAAACCATAGGCTAGGCCTATCTTGACTAACTGAAACATTAACTGAGACGTTCAATATCACACGCATGAAAACCCTTCCGAATCTCACCAGTACATTGTTGTAGACTGAAAATTAATGATTATAGATTTGAGACTTTTTTTAAAAGTAAGCCGTCTTACCGTCGGTACATGTTCCTCTCAGAATTAGCCGTCAACAACAGCATCATACTGCATCTCTGGTTACAAACTAAGTTTTTAAAAAAAGCGCCTTCCCTAAAGTGAAAGTAGCGCCGCCTCTCGTAGGAGGGCGATACAGGTCCAGGGATGAAGTCAAAGCCCCGCCCTTACCTCGAGTGGGGGTTTTCAGTCTGTGTAATTTTGAAGCAGTTATGTTAATTTTTGAAAACGTACGTTTTTAAAGTAAGTGATAAAGATCTATACTGCTATACAGCGTCTTTGATTACAAATGGGTTCTATATGCTTTTGAAGTGATGCTCTCATCCAGTGTAGGCCAAAGTCAGCCGCTAATCGACTGAACACCAGTGGGCGGGGCCTATGGTGTGCTGATGTATAACTATTCGTTGGTGTCTTGCTCTGGAGGAAGTCATATGCAAATGTATGTGTTCGTGTGACATCACAGATCCCAAAATATCAAAAAGGCATGATTTTTTCCCCCCAAACCAGTTCAGCGGAAATCCCACCCTGGAGCCGATTCTAAACATTTCCTTGGCCATGTAATTACAGTCAATTACAGTACAATTGCCTACACCCAACCCTGATCCCTCAACCTACCCGTCACTGTAACCTCAGCCAATGAAATTGGTTGCAGGGCAGGGATTTCCGCTGAACCGTTTGGGGGGAAAAATCACGCATCAAAAAGAGCTGTTTTTGGGGCTTGCTTTGTTTATAATGAGGGGGACGCTTTAATCCATGAACCTTGTATGATGTTTTAATAGTACAAAGACCTCTTACATGTCAAAAGATCAAGTCATATTTGATTTCTCATGTCATGACTCCTTTAAATATTTTTTATGTAACAAAAAAAAAAAAAAAAAAAATTAAAATGGGAAAAAAATATATGCAGAAAATGTAGGAAAAAATACTATTTTACTATTAATACTAAAAATACTAGTGTGATAACAGTTAAACGGTTTTAACATAATTAAAATATAACAATAATAAATAAAATAAACCATATTAACTGTTGTGTTTAGTTAATAGTTCCTTTCTCCTGACAAACAGGTGTAATGTATCAAAACATACATTTTATATAAGCTTTACAGAACTCTCAACTTTACTTTTGTCATTAATGCTGGGTACACACTACAAGATTTTTAAAATCTTATAACATTTTCAAAATGTGAGAGACCACAAACATGAGGACAAATAATCCTAGATTTAACCGTTTTGCTCCTATAGTGTGAGGTGTGCCGTAATGTGACAAAGACAGCACACCACACACAAAACAGAGTCTCTCAAGACTTTAGTATAAACATGGCAGACGATAGGCAGGAAGAAATTGCGATGATAGTGTCTGGAATGATTTTGACAGAAAATTCCAGTAGCCCCTCACTACAGAACACGAGATCCAGGGGGTGGAGACAGGTACGTTTAAGAATATGTAAAGTGGGAGGAGTTGGATCCAGATCTAGGGGTTGGAGATGGGTAGGTTTAGGGATATGTAAAGTGTGACGAGTTGGATCTGGATCCAACCTTGCCCCCTGGATCTCATGTTCTGCAGTAAGGACCATCTCGAAAATTCACAGAAAAAAAAGTAAAGGACATCTTCTGTCAGCTCGCTTCTGATTGGATAGTGTTTCGTTTAACTTGATAATCTCCAGAGCATGCGTGCCTTTGTCCTTGGGGTTCCCCCCACACATCAGGATTTCTGATCAGAAATCATGATCGGGGCGCCTCCGACGTTCTTCCGAGCAGATTCAGTCACTCCTAACACACCTCACACCACAGGAAAATCTGATAAGATAATCTGTAGAACCATCAAGATAATCGGGACATTACCTAGGATTGTTGGAAGGGGAGAAATCGGCCCGAAATCAGCCCGATTAACTTGTGGTGTGTACCCAGCATAAGGTATTTTGTCATTAGGGATGTTAAAAAAAAAAAAACTAGAAAAATGTTTCTTGTTTTAGTCAGTGGAATTCAAATGTGGATGATATTCCAGTGATTATATACTGGAAGGTCATCTGTTGTGATCAAGGTCAGGTTTGTCTCCTCTGGGTTGGGGTCTGCTCGCTATGCAGTGGAACCTGTGAGAAAATAAAGAAGCATAGAAAGTAAAAATAGGGAAAGTGTTTGAATGTTCCTGTCAATCTAAAAATTAAATTAGTCTTCCCATTACAGTGATTTTTAACTATTCACAATGAAATATGACGCTCTGACAGAAATACTGCATAATGTATCTCTGGGTTTAAAACAAAAAACAAAAAAAGATGCAAAGAACATAAAACTGTATTCCTTACTTTTATGATCTGTCTTTATTGAATATTAAAATATTACTTTGAAAGACTCAATCTACTCACATGAGAAACAAAGAATGTATGAATGGTCATCTGTCCCTCGCTGGTGATCTGTAGTTTATAATGTCCATAGTGTTTAGGTGTGATGTTAGAGATGGTGAGAGATCCGGTTTTGTGGTTCAGTTTCAAACTGTCTCTGAATTTTAAAATTTTTCTATTATATGGGTGTTCCTCATTATTTGCTTTATACAGTGTTGCTATGACAACAAATTTAGCACAACTGCATTCTTTGTAATTAGCAAACTTCCAGCATATCATCTCCTTTTGCTGTATTTCAGTGATCTCAGTGGGTAGTGTGACAGATTGTCCGTCCATCACTGGCACTGATGTGATTTTATCCTCCGTAACAAAAACACCTGGAGAACAAACAAAAACAGTTTTTTCAGATGGAGATCGAACCACCATCAGATAACATGACAGCTTTTAATGATTTTTTCTGTACAGAAAAAAATCTAGGGTCTCCAGATCATGCATATCAAATTTTGTTAACAGTAGTTTTTTCTGAAAATTTGAAATGGTGGACAAATGTCACAGAGGAACAGAGGAAGCGCTGTGCTGCTGTACAACATGATACAACAAGCCTGCAGTCTCTCTGTACCTCCTCATCGCTCTCTTTGTATGGGACTGTGGAAATGCCAGTCAGTTGTCAGTAAAGCTCATCATCGAAACCTGGATTTGCTCAGAGGACACAGCAACACCCTTCTCCCAAGCAAACTCCCACCAAACAGGTTTGATTATTTGTAATATCTGCAAAATACACCACTCTCCTCTCTGTGTGATAACTCCCGCACAAATTCGTGTTGTAGTTGTGGGTCCGTTTGTGGTCAAGCACTCCTAACTTTGACTGACTTGTTTAAAACAGCTCACCATCACTTCATTTACTTGTGGTTTTTGTTTCTCATTCATACACTGTTCATCATTTCAGCTTCATTCTGACTCTAAAGTTCCTCTATAGTAGGGTGGCCATATGTCCTCTTTTTCCCCAGACATGTCCTGGCCAGGATTTCTAAATCCTGCCCCTTTAATCATGAAAGTGCCCTTTTAGGTCGTATCGAGGTGCCCCCAGAATGCAATTTCCATGCAGAGTTCTGTGCACGCCACTGTTCCTGTTGACAGTCTTCATGCATTAAAATGTTGTCATATTTGCAGTGCTTTGACCGTTCTCTGTAGATCCCACCTTCTCGTAAGCCACGATTGGTCGATTATGTACACTCTATTGGTCAAATTACTTTTCAGTCATAACCTTCAGCAAGTATAAAAAAAACAAAGCCAAAACTGGAACATTTCTGGCCAGGACATTTCCGGGAAAAAGAGAACATATGGTCCTATCTGTAGACCTGGAAATGACACTCTGGACAGGAAAGAAATCCGTAAATGTTAAATTCCTTTACATGCATACTCATCTGCTGTGATAGATAAAACACCCGAAGATGAACAGCTTCTGATAGACATGAAATGAGACAGTTCTGTCAAAAATTCTGGACTAAATTAAAAAATTCTGGCCTGCAAGTCAATCTGAGTAAGACCCTAAAGCAGTCAGTGGTGACAAGATAGAATTAGTCTGCTAAGGATACACTTACTGCAGTGAAATACAGCCTTACTTTAGTAGGAAATACTTCTTAGCAAACTTTTAGTCATAATGGTGTCAACTTGTATTGCTCCTGGGTGCAAGAATTCAAAGAATAAAGTCTAGCGGAGTAAGTTAATTTCGGTTTCAGTGAAGGATCCAGCGTGTTGTAGGCAGCGACTTAATGCTGCAAGGTATCATAAATACGCAGAGAACTTTGTGACAGAAAAACCTCTATGTTTGTAGACAACATTTTAAACTGGATGACCATGAACGGCGTGTTTTAGGTCAAACGGAAGAGAAAAACTGTTGCCATAGTGTTCCTTTTTACGGTAACACTGTTTAAAGAGTAGACATACTATGGCACAATCTTCAGTGATAAACCTACCCTTAGTATAACTGTTCTGCAAAAATGCAAAAGTATAATCTGTAGTTTTTACGAAAGGATGTTTTGTGTCATCCAATGGACTTTTGCTGACAAATAAGAGCAAATTTCTCAGTCCAGGTAATACGAAGAACGAGTAAACTTTGTCGATTTACATATACTACCAGTGATGTAGCGGATAGACATGCATTGTGGACGGGCTCCGCGTGTTGGGGAGCCCACAATAACCACCCATGAAAGGTGCTCTTCTAACCCCTCTGACCCCTTCTAACCAACACTAAACACTTTTTTCTCTCATACAACAACCTCGCTATCCGCTATCGAAGCCCTGTTTATTTATTTCCAAGCAGCCTTCAGCACTATCAAACTCCATCCTGAACCTCACAGATGGAGCTCTCCAGGTGTAACAGAGGCCAGCTATAGTGAGAGCTGTGCAGGTAAACCTCACTCCCCTGATCTCAAGGCGCATTAGCGACTCACGTTAAAGGTTGTCATGTTTAGCCTCCCTGTTAGCGCACCTGCCTCCCACATCAGAGACCCGGGTTCGAGGCCCACACAGAGCGGGGCAAGTAGGACCCATAGGGGTTACATTGGTGCCGTGACCCGGATGGGATTGAGGTTTAGGGGGTGAGTGTAACGGTGGCCAGCTAGTGTGAGCTGTGCAGGTAAACCTCACTCCCCTGATCTCAAGAGACACGCTAGAGTCTTTAGCCTCCTTGTTAGCGCACCCGCCTCCCACACAGAGCGGGGAAAGTAGGACCCATAGGGGTTACACTGGTGCCGTGACCCGGATGGGATTGAGGTTTAGGGGGTGAGTGTAACGGTGGCCAGCTAGTGTGAGCCGTGCAGGTAAACCTCACTCCCCTGATCTCAAGAGACACGCTAGAGTCTTTAGACTCCTTATTAGCGTGTCTGCCTCCCATGCCAGAGACCCAGGTTCGAGGCCTGCACAAAGCGGGGCAAGTAGGACCCGGACGACTTACATTCCAGCCTTCTTCTCTAGATTGTACTTTTCTGAGCAACTGGACAGTTGTGCAATGCAGCATTTCTCATGTTACTCCCTACTTAGGGTAAACTGTTTAGGTTGCTTTGGATAAAAGCATCAACAAAAATGAATAAATGTAGATCTAAATGTTCTTTGTAATAGTGTTTGTTGTCTGAAAAGTACACACAGTTATATAGTAACTTACTATTTTGTAAATTTCTCTTCTTATTAGATGTGTCCCCATCTGGTGAAAACAAACACAAATGTTAATCTGTTGTAAATGAAACACACAAACACAGGCACACAGAGCTTCAGTATGCACATCAGCATATTTGAATGATTTCTGAAGGATCATGTGACACTGAAGACTGGATATGCTGGATATAAGAGCCAGGACATTTAATATATTTACACAGTAATTGCTCATTCTTAAAAAAAATTTGCGAGAGTGTGTGTTGAGGTAATGGATTTGGAGTTCCCATGTGCTTTTCCTACAACCTATCCTTTCCCTCTCAGTCACACCCTTCACCTGAGTACAATCCATAAACCTGCTCCTCCGGTTATTTGTTCAACCTCACCTTATAATACTCTGGTATATACCCAGGTAACAGGGAACATTTTCAGAACTTTAGCTAACGTTCTGGCAAGGTTCTCTCAACATTCAGAAATAATTACTGGCATCAAGGTTCAGAGAACATTCAAAAGTAACATTCCTATACTGCAAAATTATAAAATAGAATGTTCCCTTAATGTTTTCTCTAATCTTCGCACAACCAGGAGAAAACGGGATGTTTTAAACATTCAGAGATCATTAAAAAAAATAAATAAATAAAATAAATTATTTTGTTAGCTGGGATATACCCTGACAGTTTCTATTTTATGCTGTTTCTGAGCTAATCGGCTTCACGACAACATGACCAATATGCTGAACAAAGACAAGATCTTCACAAAAAACTTTGTCTCTCTTAATATAGTTTCTTTAAGATGTTTAGTGCCTCAGTGGACAGAATAAAGCCACATCTTAAACTCAAGAGTCAGTACACATATTAAATTGTATCTCACCATTGGTTAGCTGAATATGTTCTTCATCAGGTTGATCTGTATAAAAATAATCACTTAATTTAAAGAATGAAGTCAAAGTAAATTCAAACTCTCTTACAAAACTATATTCTGCACAATAAAGCTTGTATGTTTCTTTTGTGAAATCAGCTCTAGGTAACACATACCCACTTGATCTGCTTGTTTCGACATCTTGTGCTGATGGTAATAGTAAAAACCACACAATCCTGCAGCCACAGCCAGAGCACAAACACAAACCAGCGCTATTTCACCTGCAGACAAACCTGTTGCTATAATGGAAGGAGAGAATCCTCGTCAGTAATGGAACTGCTAAAACTTGCTATTGACTTACCTGAATATGACCAAAATAGATTGATTAGCTCAGTGAAAATTCAGCGCTGCCGTACCTGAACATGTGTGACAGAGTTGAGTGATGTCCAGATGTTGAGTCTGGTTGCTGATGGGATTGTTCAGCACACAGCTGTAGGTGTTTTTATCCTGATATTCCACCTCCAGAGGTAGAGAGAGACTGATGCTGAGATCAGACGCACTGATGCTGGACAATAAACTGTTTCCTTTGTACCAGGAGAGAGTCACATGACTCACATTCACAGCTGAACACAACAATGAACATGATGATGATGATGACGATAAAGGGCAGTTTGTGTTGATGACAGGAACAGGAAGACGAGCTGGAAAAACATGTGAGAATTAAGTCTGTAATGAATCAATACAGCAATGCAAAGAAATCAAACCTAATGCATCTACAGAATGACTCACCAGAAACAATAATCCTGAATTTCTTGGGCGGGACCTCTTTTCCACCAATAAGCTGGAGTTTATAGAGTCCAGCAAGTTCAGTTCTGATGTCTGTGATGGTCAGAGATCCAGTCTTGTCCAGATGCAGTCTGTCTCTGAATCTCCCATCAAGAACATTATCATATAACGAGAACTTATTGACCGATCTGTTGATCTGAGCTATACGAGTGCTGTCAGGTCCAAACGTCCACAGTATCAGATCAGCTTTCTGTATTTCAGTAACATCACTGTATAAAGTGACAGAATCTCCCTCCATCACTGACACTGACTGTATTTCATCTGTAACACCAAACACACCTGAAGAACAGAGACAGTTTTAGAGATTTAAGTCGAACAAATCCAAGTGAAATCACAGAGTCTTAATTTAATATTGTCATAATTTATGGTGCTTTCATCGCTGCTTTCTTCTCTATTCACCCTTACTGCATGGAAACGAGCAGTGTGTGGATATTCAATAGTCAAATGTCTTATTTTCTGTCCCACAGAAGAAATAAAGTTATATGGGTTTAGTATGACATGAGGGTGAGTAAAAAGTTTTCTGTTTTAGCTTCATGCATGCCAATAATTTCTACTTCTAATCCTATTCAAATCTTCAAGTCATGGCCACATTTCAAGTCCTATTTTGTGAATACAGGAACAACAAAATGAAAGGTGGTCATGAGAATAAGGGAGTTCACAGGTAAGATCACGTTACTTAGTATTAATTTAAGTTAATGCAGTAATGAGCGCCACAAAACAAATTTTAATTCTGAAATTTAAAGTATGTTAGCCTACTAAAAGAGTATAAATGAGAGAGAGAGAGACCAATATTAAATCATTTTAGATATTTCATAAAAAGTGTAATGTGAAAGTAAAATTCTCAAAAACGTTTAAGCTACTCACCATCCACGAGTAACGGAAGGAAAAATAAAACAAACATCTCCATATTTCTGTACATTTAAGTAGTTAAACGATGAGTAAAAGATGAGTAAAAGATGTCCATTGTAAACTGGATCTTCCGTGGAGTCTCAAAGCGTTCGATCGGTTCGTCCAATCAGAACCGTTTCTAAAAGAGCTAAACCGCATATAGTGACAGCGACGATAATAAACATTATTTCACTTTTACAGATGATTTTATCATATTTAACCAATTTCAAATCAATAGGTAGCGTTTATACGAGTAAAACGCTAACAAAGTTCTTAATTTCAATGTTATGAAAACAGATTCGATCCAGAAAACAAATCCGATCAAGATAAGGAAGTGAGTTCTTTGGAAGTTCGCAATATGGGATCTGTCGAAGGACAACAGTAGATACGCAGCTCGAGCGCCGGAAAAATCTCACACTGATTGTTCAGCACACGCCACTAAAAATCAAACGTTTTAACAAAATGAATGGGTGTGTAAGAAAGTGTGTAGGCGCCATCAATAGGTCAAAGTTCAAGGGCAAACTTTGTGAAATTTCTAATACACTGGGGGGGAAAAATGTAATCATTTTTTAACAGAATTAAAGTGAAAATCCCGTTTTTTTTTTTCTTTGAGGTAAAAAGTATTACACTTACAAAGACAGTTATTAAGATATGACAGGATAAAAAGGATACCAGAAGTTTTAGCATTCTATGCATATGCATTCACAGTTTACTTGACATGACAAGTTTTTTATTATTAAAAAAGCTGCATAAAAAAAAAATCATATTTTGTGGTAAATGAGGCTGAAATTGAACTTTCAGACCAAAATTGCAGTCTCTTAATTCGCATTATACAACTGAAACAGCAAAACTGTAGATTGTCCACTAGAGGGCAGGAAACGTTCAAACATCACTGATTCGTTCATTAACACTGAACTAAGTATTAAAGGTAGGGTCAGCAATTTGTTTTATAAACACTTTTGTTATACTGGTTGAAACTCTCATCACATCCTAATAGCAATCAATAATAGAAGTGATCTAAATATTTAAACATGTACAAGTAGAAGTAGACCAAAGTCTCGGGACCTCCTTTATTTTTCAACAATTTAGGTGCCATTTTTGTTAGAAATATATGAATATATTTCTATTAGAAATGCAAGAGCAATTATTTATGAAATTAGATTAAACTGGACACGACGCAAGATAATGCTACCACTTATCTCAACGCCATAACCAGAAGTTTTGTTCCATATTATTAAGAGTCACAGTTCTCATGCAATATGGGGAGAAAGAAAGATCTTTCTGAAGATGAAAAGCATGAACATGTCTTGCAAAAGGTATGAAAACAACCAATAACTCGGTACACTCAACTGTTTGAAATCGGCAAACTTCCACCATATCGGCTCGATTCACTGTTTCAATAACGTCGGTGTGTAGCATGACAGATTGTCCTTCTATCACTGATACTCACGTAATTTTATCTTTCTTCACAAACACATCTGGATGTTAAACTTGTGTAGTGCTAGTTATGGTTTCATCCATATATTTTGTGGCAATTTTGGGACATTGCTTAAAAAAAACTGGATGGAAATGGCAAGATGCGGATAGAAGACATATGAGGCTGATCAGTTTTTAATCAATAAGAATACAAACGAATTAACTACAATTGAAATACATTTAACAAATAAATTCCTTGATGTGCAACACAAAAAACTCACATGCCTCAACAGAGGATGTGATTGGATAGCGGCTTATAACTGTTGTAGTTTGGACTTCATAGGCCAAACTCAAGTCCTAAAATTCTTTTGATAAGTTTTTGCATATCAAATTTCATTCCATGTGAACCGACTGCCTAGGAGGAGATAAAGAAATAGGTCTTTGATTAAAAATTCAAATGGTCGAAAAATGTCACAGACAGAGGAAGCGATTCTTGTGATTCTAAACATTACTCCTATTCAGAATGCATGAGAAAACAGTCCAACAATCCTGCAGTCTCTGCCTATATGGGACTCTCAAAACTCCAGAAAAGCCGTCTTACCGTCGGTAAATGTTGTAACCCATATGTGAGGGTTTTACTCAACAAAATCAAGCAGCTGCTTCTTATCATTCGAAATTCATGCCCGGGCAGATCCAAGTAGACTGCCCGTATGTAACTTCTTCTTTCCATTATGTTATGTGCACATCGTGGACACACTTAGACAAAACAAGAAGTAGACCTTGGACACACTGATACACATGAAATCAAGACGTGCATATATACATTTACTCACGCACATCTCATACTTGTTACTATATTTCTTAAGGTGAGACAGGGGACAGGGTAAAAAAAATAACTAACAGTTATAAAATAACACCATACTTCCCCAGTGGATTGATTACAATAAGAACTGCAAAAATTTTTGCATTACAAGTTTTCTCAAATGTTATGTTTAAATATGCAAATGATGCATTATTTACTTAAAAATGCACATTTCTAGTAAAAAAATCTCAACATTGGATGAAGTCAGGTGCATATGCATTTTGAACATATTAGGGTCACAGGTTTTTACAGAGGGGATTTTGAGTATCGCTTTTTATCACTTTTTATCACTCCATAATTCAGAAAATCACAGTTTTTCTTTGAAATAAAATGTTGTATATAATCTGGCAAATTAAATATGAACAAATCCTTCTGTGAAAACCTTCAGAATATAGATAGGAATAAAACTGTAAAGTTTGTTGTGTGTAAGTGCTTCTGATATATGGCTGTGTATAGGAGAAAAAACTCATTTTGAGAAAACAGCCTTTAAAAATATGTATTTTAAGTGCCAAAAAATAAATGAAAACAAAGGTGGATTTTGGATGTTTTCTTACCACTGGTCTGAAACAACAACAACAACAACACTTTACTAAAAGCCCAAAATCTCAAAATTGAAAAAACAGCATTTTAGCCTGTATGCCTCGCCTTCATATGCCAAATATGGTGAGGTTTGACATCTGAGTACTACGATTGGAAGCCCAGGACATCCTGGATGTTATTTCCTGATCATGCGTGTATAAATATGACCCATCTTCATGAATAAACTTGAGAATGTTATAGTATTACACTGCCTCTGTGTCTGCCTGATCAATCTCCCGAGATCTCGAGCTGCTGCTGCCACACATCACAGGAGCATTGAGGCTTTCAATAGTCTACCTAAAAATTAATCTAACAGTAGCCATTTCAGCCGATCTGTGAACGTGAGTGAATATCATCAGGCCAAACATTCAAGGGTATGTAAACTTATGCATTTATGATGTTATTTCAGCATGTCCTTTTACTGCTGCCTCTTACTCTTCACTTCATTCTCCTCCAGACAGAAAGAATGGAACATCTACACACCTTTCTCATTTTGCTCTTCCTCTTCTGTTCACCGTGGCTAAGTGCTGGAACAACCTTCTTGACCCATCTTGGAACACCATGTATAGAAGACTGCAAGCTAGACGGTGGTGAGTACAAGTGCAAGACTATTGATGGAGATGGAAGGAGCCAAACTTTGTACTGTTCACCTCAGGAAAACATGGACTACTGGGGTAGGCAGTGCGGAGCTGACAGTATGTGTGGAGAGCATGGAGAAGACTACTACTGGTGCAGAATTAATGTCTTTACTTGGGGATACTGTGGGCTGGTGAAGGACGACAAGAAGATCATTGAATCTGGAGAAGTCAGTCACATCACCTCTCAACATCGCAACAAGAGACAGACGGAGTTTTACTCTGTGCGTGACCAGAATAACCGTATAATAACCTTTTTTGAGGAGCCAGCTAACATCTTAAACGGCAGACAGTGGAGAAACGATGCGGAAAACTTAATCAATCGATGGAACAATGGATACCTGAGGAATCGGGCAACATCTAATCTGATCAGATCTGACGATCTACGTATTGACTTGCAGGGCACCTTCCCACGCAACAATCGGCTCTACTACAACCTGCAGATCCAGAGAAATGTGAGACGGTCGTCTCGTGAAAGCACCACTATTTCTCAGATCATTGTGGCTGATGGAGTTTCAGAAGACCACATCCGCAGAGCCTTCCGGGAGAGCTTAAATCGCAGAGCTCGGGTTCGTGTTGAAGTTAGGGTTGCAAAATAGTTAGAGCTATTCATAATAAGAAAACAGTAATTTAAACAATAACGATCACACTTTCTTAACAAGTAAAAAAATACAAGTAAGCTTATATATTACAGTAGTATATTACTGTAGCCTACATTACAACTATTGTTTAAAATGAATCTCTTGCCATTCTGTTATGCTTTGATTCTTCTTTTACTCCTCTCTCAATAAATGACTGATTTCATGCAAACTAAGCAACAAATATGTTTTCTGTGAATCATAACTAGGTTTTGCACATCAGATAATTTAACTCTTTCCCTGCCAGCATTTTTGTTTTTAAAGTTGCCAGCCACTGCCAATGTTTTTGTTAATTTTCACAAAAATTTCATGCCACCCAGAATATTTTGTTGTATGAATACCTGAACATGCAATATATCAAAAGAAAGAACAGAGACTCTGCTTAAAAAAAAAAAAAGTGCCTAAAAGGGACTTTGGAATAAATGTTAGGATTAGGACTTGTTCTCTTATGCAAAGAGTTAATATATGAAAATATGTGATGTGTATATCACATCTGATACAGTAGTTATAGACAGTAGTTACAGACTTTGAAAGTGAAGTTCCTAGATTGAAACATGAACAAAATGCACAAACTTCAATGCAGATCATATCAGTCAGGCATCAGGTGACAAGAGACATAACACTCTACAACAAGAAGCTGAAGTAACAGCATTGTGCAGAACATGTTATATTTGGGACTGTTAAAAGGCAGAAACAAAACTGTTTTCATAATTAAAAGAAACATTTTTAGGAAAAAAGTATTGTATTATATGGTCGGACCAGCTAGATCATTCAAAGGTGAATTAGAAGGAAAGTTTGCACATTTTCACACTAAAGATCTGCTCGACAGCACTTCCTGATTTCGCCGAGTTCCTTGAACTGCTCTTGAATTTTCAAAAAAATCAGGAGTAAAAATTATACACTTGGAAAACTATTAGTTATTTTGCTAGCAGCAAAATATGTGTGCTGTCTGGCATGCAAAAACAATACTGTACATGTTTGACTATTTAAACCAACTCTGTTAAGATTGCATTCACATAGAAACTCCAAACGTATAAAATTAGGAGTATTAACACCTTTGACCACCAGTTGAGTACTTTGATAAAGTCTCAAATCCGGAACAAAACAGAGGTTCGTTTCTCTATCAGAGATCTGAAGATCGGCGAGTTTGAGAAAGATCTGGCCCTTCTTGAGCTCTTCAGATAAAACTTCAGCTCTGTTCTTGTGCGCTGGGTCTTGATCCTTTACAGAAACTTCTCCTTGGCTAATATCATATACATTCCTGGTGTCGTTGTGTCTCCAGTGGACTGTCAGTTCTTCAAGTGCAATGCTTCTGTAGCTGCACGGCAAAACGACAGAGCCTCCATGTTCTTCAACGACTGAGTCCATACCTTAACAGTAAAGCTCAGTAAACAGATTTTGAAGTTAGAAATGCCCAACAGACAGCGTGTTTTCAATACCGTAAACTGAAAGAGGTTAAAATATAAGTGAAATAAACTTAATTTGCGCCACCTATTAATAGACCCTTTTCACAAACTGTGATGACGCATTTTAACGGTCATCAATATTGTAAATCTTGCAAATTTTTTTGTATTTTCTTTTTAAAAAAAACGTATGTACATTTATAACACTATAATTAGTTTATTATTATATTACATTTGCATAAAATTACAAAAAAAAAAAAACTAGTTTACGCTGCTGTGAAGGTGTTTCTAATACAGCAGCTGTGGGACTGATGGTAAAAATGACATCTTTCTTCGGACTGCCATTATCAATCGCTTTCTATTTTTTCCCTCTTTTTGAAAGTTGTGCAAACACTATTGTGGAGTTTTTCTTTTGCTATTTGCACAAATGGAAACAAATATACATTATATATATATATATATAATTAAATGAAATGAATTTTTATATATATTTAATGTAGGCCTAGTCTCTCATTCAGTGTTATAAAAGTTGAAAATGTGAAAAGGGTCCATTTTATTTTCTTACAGTACATCAGAACCTCAAATTAATAAACATAATATTCTCAATTCAATATAGCTTTTATATAAATAATGTTTATTTAAAAATAGGCGCTATTCATTTGCAATGAAAAATATGCCAGCCAATAAGCAAAATCATGGAGAATCCCATCTTTTGTTACAGAAGTCCATTGTGGTTTATCTCAATTTGGGAATTGAAATGATGATGGAATTGATGTGGATTATATTCCAGTGTTTATACTGTATGCTCCTCTTCTGTTATCAAGGGCGGGTTTGACTCCTCTGGAGTGTCCCTTGTCTTGTCATTGGAACCTGTAGGAAAACACAGACGTATAGAAGGTGGTAAAAACAGGAAAAAATTAAATGAAATTGCACTGTAGCCTCCTGACTACAACAGGCTAACTGTTGTGATGCACTGAGGAATATTATGGCGTGATTTGTGCTATTCACAATGAACGGACACTGACAAAGCAGCCAACCAAAGCTTGGCCAGGTTATAAAACAAGTATTACTTTGAAGGACTCAAGTTACTCACATAGGAAACAACACTGAACGTCTTTGAGATATTCTGTCCCTCGCTGGTGATGTGTAGTTTATAATGTCCATAATGTTTAGGTGTGATTTTTGTGATGGTGAGAGATCCAGTTTTGTGGTCCAGTTTCAAACAGTCTTTGAATATTTCTTCATTATATAAGTATTCCTCATTGTTTGTTTTATACCACTTAGCTATGACAACAAATTCAGCACAATGGCGTTTTTCTGAATCAGCAAACTTCCAGCGTATCAGCTCATTCTCCTGTATTTCGGTGACATCAGTGTATAGCGTGAGAGATTCTCCCTCAATCACGAACAATGACTTAATTTCATCTTTCTCAATGAACACACCTGAAGAACAAACAGGAGCCTCTGTCATGTAGCTGTGATCACTTGTACAACAAACAAGATATGCGGTCACATTAGCGAAATTTCAGAGTGGAAAATTCATTCAAACCAAGCAACTTTTTGTCCGTCAACACGGCTAATTTGCGTGATCAACTGAACTAGATGCAAAATTTGCGAGTGGAAATATTTGATATTTCTATCATTGACGCTAAATTCAATATATCCTGCTGGTTATAGTTTGAACTTTGCAGTTTTAAGATATAGGTCAATTACTTATTATAGGCCAAAAATCACCAGAGAAAGTAATTTTACTATCGTTTGGCTGATCAACATCCCCAGTGTCTCCTTGAATTTTTTTTATGTTAACAATAATCACATGACATAAAGAGTTAGTTCACACAAAAATGAAAATTCTGTCATCATTTACTCACCCTCAAGTTGTTCCAAACTTGTATTGAGTTTCTTTCTTCTGTTGAACGCAAAAGAAGATATTCTGAAGAATGTTGGTGATCAGACAGCATTATATTACACAATCTGCATTATATTAATAAATATCCTGACGTATCCAAGCTTTATAATGGCAGTGAACACACTGGACCAATGAGTATGAATTTCAAGAAAGTGCATCCATCCACATCCATCCATCATAAACATACTCCACACGGCTCTGGGGGGTTAATAAAGGCCTTCTAAAAGAAAAATATCCATATTTAACAAGTTATAAAGTAAAATATCTAACCGGCTTCCGTATTCAACTTACGGAAACTTCAGTTTGCTTCAGTTAAGGGAAAAGTGTAGGACGTAGCGTAAGCATTTTGAACTGCAATAGTTTTGCCCTTTCTTCGTAAGTTGAATACGGAAGGCGGTCTGGCGGAAGCTAGATATTTTACTTCATAACTTGTTAAATATGGATTTTTTTTTTACACAAACACATCGCTTCACTTCAAAAGGACTTTATTAACCTCCCGGAGCCGTGTGGAGTACGTTGATGATGGATGGATGTGGATGGAGACACTTTCTTCAGCTTCATACTCGTTGGTCCTGTTCACTGCCATTATAAAGCTCGGATGCGTCAGGATATTTATTAATATATCTCCGATTGTGTTCATCAGAAAGAAGAAAGTCATACACACCTATGATGGCTTGAGGGTGAGTAAATCTTGGGCTAATTTTCACTGGAAAGTGAACTAATACTTTAAGCCTTTAAATATGTGAAACTGGAGGCAAAATATCTTCTTTTGTGTTCAGCAGAAGAAAGAAACTCATTCAGGTTTGGAACAACTTGAGGGTGAGTTCATTTTTGGATGAACTAAGCCTTTAATTCAATGAAGACTTTTGTCATCTATAAACTTTGTCTCTCTTAATATAGTTTCTTTAAGATGTTTAGTGCCTCAGTGGACAGAATAAAGCCACATCTTAAACTCAAGAGTCAGTACACATATTAAATTGTATCTCACCATTGGTCAGCTGAATATGTTCTTCATCAGGTTGATCTGTATAAAAATAATCACTTAATTTAAAGAATGAAGTCAAAGTAAATTCAAACTCTCTTACAAAACTATATTCTGCACAATAAAGCTTGTATGTTTCTTTTGTGAAATCAGCTCTAGGTAACACATACCCACTTGATCTGCTTGTTTCGACATCTTGTGCTGATGGTAATAGTAAAAACCACACAATCCTGCAGCCACAGCCAGAGCACAAACACAAACCAGCGCTATTACACCTGCAGAAAAACCTGGTGCTATAATCGAAGGAGAGATATTAGTATTGCAACTGAATCAGTGATATTGCACAATATCATTAATAAAGCCCTATCAGAGAGACTGAGACTAGAGGTACCTGAACATGTGTGACAGAGGTGAGTGATGTCCAGATGTTGAGTCTGGTTGCTGATGGGATTGTTCAGCACACAGCTGTAGGTGTTTTTATCCTGATATTCCACCTCCAGAGGTAGAGAGAGACTGATGCTGAGATCAGACACACTGATGCTGGACAATAAACTGTTTCCTTTGTACCAGGAGAGAGTCACATGACCCACATTCACAGCTGAACACACCAATGAACAATTCTGCTTTGATGATCTTTCTGATAACGAACAGTCTCTGATAATGTCAGGAACGGGCAGAGGAGCTGGAAAACATGAGAGAATAACGTGTTTCACTCTACAATGGATTGACGCTGCAATTCAATGAAATCAAACCTAATGCATCCAGAGAATGACTCACCAGAAACAATAATACTGAATTTCTTCGGTGGTGCCTCAGTTCCACCAAAGGTCTGTAGTTCATAAACGCCGCTGTGTTCAGTTCTGGTGTTTGTGATGGTCAGAGATCCAGTCTTGTCCAGATGTAGTCTGTCTCTGAATCTCCCATCAAGAACATCATCATATAACGAGACCTTATTGACCAGTCTATTGATTTGAGCTATACGAGTGCTGTCAGGTCCAAATGTCCACAGTATCAGATCAGCTTTCTGTATTTCAGTAACATCACTGTATAAAGTGACAGAATCTCCCTCTATCACTGACTGTATTTCACCTGTAACACCAAACACACCTGAAGAACAGAGGCAGTTTCTCAGACAGAGAACTCAGTTTCATGTTTTACAGAAGAAATAAAGTAGAATCGATTGGAACATCATGAGTGTGAGAAAATGATAAAAGAATATAATTTTTTTGGTGAACTATTCCTCCTTTCATCCTTCAGTCATTTTGAGTGTTCATCAGAGTAGTCCGACAGCCCAGGACTTTTGTCACACTTAAACCACGAACACACAAAAATTTGACTGGATTCAAATGGTTTTGTGGTTGAAATTTAAAAATAGTAACAAATCCTTCCCTTGCAGGTCAATAGGAATGAACAGAATGCAAAAAAAAACTAAAAGTGCTCAAAATTCAAACTAAAAATGCTAAAACTTTACCAAAAAAATATTTTATAATGTCTACATGTGTCTCTGAATGCATACTGAAGAGACACTGACTTTAGGACCCAGAGGAACAGCTCGTTTGCTCCATCTAGTGGTAAGAGTCATGAAATATCATGTTATTATTTTATATTTTTCATGTTATATGTTTTTTTCCACAAGAGGTCGGCAAAGACACCCAATGTAAGATATATTGAGCTTAAAGGAACACTCCACTTTTTTTGAAAATAGGCTCATTTTCCAACTCCCCCAGAGTTAAACAGTTGAGTTTTACCGTTTTCGAATCCATTCAGCCGATCTCCGGGTCTGGCGGTACCACTTTTAGCATAGCTTAGCATAGTTCATTGAATCTGATTAGACCGTTAGCATCTCGCTCAAAAATGACCAAAGAGTTTCAATATTTTTCTTATTTAAAACTTGACTCTTCTGTAGTTACATCGTGTACTAAAACCGGCGGAAAATGAAAAGCTGCGATTTTCTAGGCCGATATGGCTAGGAACTATACTCTCATTCCGGCGTAATAATCAAGGAACTTTGCTGCCATACCATGGCTGCAGCAGGCGCAATGATATTACGCAGCGCCTGTGACCCCCTGCTTGCACAGGGAGCGTGCCTTGCAACCATGGAGACATTTGTGAGAGAAGCTGCGTAATATCATTCAATGAACTATGCTAAGCTATGCTAAAAGTGGTACTGCCAGACCCGGAGATCGGCTGAATGGATTCGAAAACGGTAAAACTCAACTGTTTAACTCTAGGGGAGTTGGAAAATGAGCCTATTTTCAAAAAAAGTGGAGTGTTCCTTTAATTAAAAGGGCTATGCATGAAATTGTTTATTTTGAATTTAAGTGAAGAATGTAAAGGATGTGCTTAAATTATTATTTATTGATAAAATTAATTTAAAGGTAAATAAATAAAATAACAAATCTCCAAAAAATTGCATTAAAAATATAAAAAAAATAAGCTTTCTGGACAAAAAAAAAAAAAAAAAAATAATAATAATAATATGTTGATGCAATAGTAGTGAATAAGACATCAGCACAGAAAACTTTTGAGTCATGTTGGTTTCATACATTAAAAAAAAAAAAACGTGCACCTGTAATACAAAATTTTCTTTTACACCACCAAGACACATTTTTACTTACCCCAAAATATCTACATGAATATTAATATTTAGTTCAAGTTTGCACAGTGAAACTAAATACGAACCATTTATATCTACTCACCGTTCACGAGTAACCCGGCGAAAATGAAAACAAACAGCATAGCCTATTTCTGTGCGTGTGGGTAAAAAAACAAGTGAAAATTTGTCTATTGCAGTTATTAAAGTTTTCCGTCGAGTCTCAGTTTGTTTGATGTGATAGAGCCTTTTCTAAACGAGCTGACAGCGACGATTAACGTCATTATTCCAGTTTTTAAGTGAGGATATTATATTTAACCGACTTCAGATCGATAGATTTATAGTTTACACGAGTGAAAAAATAATTTGTGACCGTTCTTAAGCATTGAACTTCTGGCAAAACATAGGCGTACTATTAAATCCGCGTTTCGTAAAAATGAGGAAGCAAGTCCATTGGGATTTCTAAATGGATCAGATTGGATTCCCCACACCGGAAGTAGCTGACAACAGTGTGTTTGAATGGGTGTGTTAGAAAGGGTAAGCGCCACCAATAAGTCAAAGTTCAAAGTCAAACTAATGTTTTTTATAATGTCGGCAAATGCAGGTTAATAATTATTACGGAAAATAATTAAATACAGTGAAATTCTGCTAATTGTAAGTAGGCCTACTCTGCATAAAGTGAACATTTATATTAGCATGAGTAATTCTACTGCCAATTAAATCAGTATGAAAATTAAATATATATATTATACTTACCAACTAAGAAAGTTAATGAGACATCACTTGACACGTATCATTACTTAAAAGCTTTTTATTAATATTAAAATGTTATAAAAAAAATAATAAATCCGTGTTTTGTTTTTAATGAGGCTTAAAATGCAGCCTCTCTTTCACATTCTAAAACCGTAATCAAACCCATATTCCCAACATATACTGAATGTCCACTAGAGGACAGAAAACATTATAATTGGAAGACCAGATCTCTACCATAGTAGGAAAGAAAATACTATGGTAGTCAATGGGGGGCGAGATCTGCTTGGTTACAAACATTCTTTCAAATATCTTCCTTTGTGTTCAGCATAACAAATAAGCTTATACAGGTTTGGAACAATGTTAGGGTGAGTAAATGATGACAAATTTTTCATTTTTGGGTGAACTGTCCCTTTAACACTGTTCAAAACAGTAACTGTCAACATACAATGTAACAAATATAAAATATACATAACATTAATATCTGCACAACAGACAAGATGACGGTTAATGGTAATACATTTCATCAACATTAAAATAACCAAAAAACAAATGTTAGTGTAAAGTTAAAACAAACCCTTTCCCGTTATACCTTTCACAGGTATGAAGCATTCATTTCAAACACATTTTCCAGGGTGATTGATTTAAAGGCTCGTAAAAGCACACAGGGATAATGTCACTATAGACACGTGCTTTCAGAGATCTGTCCGTTCTTCAACAGAGATTTTGTCTCCTCTGATGCATCTTCTTTGCTTTCTGAAGAATCTGTAAAAAAAAAAAAAAAAAACGTGTTGATGTTACATCTACATCTGTGTGGAAGTGACCGTTACTCAAATATATGCCTAAAATATACAAATACAGAACAAAAACAGTGCAAAAGAGACAAAAAGGACTTTTATTTATCACTGCATCTTTTAAATGTTTAGCTCATATTTGGCAAATGATTCTAATATTCTTTTTTTCTGAAATATGACCTTTTCACTTGCTATTAAATAGTGATATGATTAATGAAGCTTTAAGAAAATTGTCATCTCCTGCACTAGATGATAATGCGATAATGCAATATGGGAACTGTATGCCAAATTTAGCCAATAAATCCAGTAAAATGTATTAACTGTTCTATCTTTATTACACTGACAGATTTGAGCTACTCACCTTGGACAAGAAATGTCTTGGAGATCATATTTTGTCCATTCCTGGTGATATTTAGTTTGTAAACTCCAAAGTCTGTAGGCCTGATGTCACTGATTGTGAGATATCCAGTGTTTTGATCCAGGTTTACTCTATCCAGTTGTAGTCTGTCTCTAAAACTTTCATCATGATCGAAACAACCGCTATTGTTCAGTTCATTCAGTCTGGCAATGACAACAAACGGATTTGTGTCATCTGCACCTGATTTTCCAAACCTCCAGTGTAGCACATCAAAACTTTGTATTTCGGTGACGCCGGTGTTTAGAGTGATGGACTTTCCCACCATCACTGACACTGTCTTCAGTTCGACCTTCTCACCATCAGCTGAACAAACAGGAATGGAGATAGAGATTAGACAGTGTACTGTTGTTTGATGACAGAATAGACACAGTAACAATATCTTACCATTATTCAGCTCAATGTCTTGCCCAGGACTTTGACCTGTTTAAACAAAAGGTAAGAAAAAAATGTTTATATATATTTTTGCTCACCAGCTTCTGTGGCTTGTGGTTTTCCATAGTTACCAGCCACTCAGCATTTTCACTAGCCATAATTTTGACATCGATACCATGTGGAAAAACTGCCATACGGATATTTTTAATATTATCTCATAATTTGCTGTCACTTTAAGACCTGATGCACGGATCCATTATACTGTTGCACATGCGTTTTCTTTCTCAAAAGTTTACGTTCACTTCACTTAAAACATAACTGACTGTGTTGACGTGAATACTCACCAAGACCGGCATTTTGACATTATTTTGTGTGTATTTGACTGTTTAAAGTAAAAAAAAAAAAAGAGCTCAATTTAGCACTGAGAGGCGGCTTTATGTGACGCACTTTGGGCGTGAGCACAAAATCTGTGGGAATAAGTAAAATTGTGCGCAAACCCACGCCGAAATTCAAGCCCTGTAACAGCAACAATATTCATCTGGAGCAAATGAAACGAGTGAGTGAGGGGAGGAGGGTTTGTGTGTCGACTCACTGTCGGAGAGATGAGAGAGAGGGAGAGAGCAGCTGGTATTGTGCATCTATTCTGGAGAAAATGAGTACTGGAAGCATTTCAGATATTTCAGCAACTCTCTAACTAGTTTTAGCAAGTTATTAAATATGCTGATATTAATGTATTTGTTCTTGGCGGACTAGATCTGCTATGCTGCTGTTGTTACAGAGCAAGTATGGACTTGCTACTGCTAATAGATACACAGACACGCTGCTGTAAGAATGTAAGATATATTCCAATAGATATCTTGATAGCAGATCTAGGCAGATGGAGCTGGGGAAGGTGGAGGATTTCAGAGGAACTCTGATAGGGTGCTGCAGGGGTGCTTCTCAATACTCAAATTGATGCTTTCTCATTTCCTCGCTCCTACGTCCCCCAGCCCATGACCCGGAAACCGATCAAACTCAGCCATCGTGAAGGACATCTCAATTCTCTAACTGCACCACGAGGAATGAGGAGCGAGGAAGCTTCCTGTGGAGTCATGAGCGAGGATACACAGGTGTATCTTTTCCTCACATCCTAAGGGGGTTAGAGCTAAGATGCAAGGAAAGGAAATGAGGATGCACAAATAAGAAATGAGAAGCACCCCAGGACATCATTTTGAACTAATCTTTAAGATGACTCGGGAACAACAAGTTGTTCAGAGAGTGTTTAACTTTGAGTTTACTACACACGTGCATAATCCTATAGGTTCTGTACAGGAAATGATTAGTTCACGTCGAGTCTTCGGGTTCGTGTCTGAGTCATTCGTTCATCCCGTGACAGCCCCGGTACCGACTGCAGAGCTTTAGCCTATGGGACTGTCATGGGATGAATGAACGACTCAAACCCGAAGACTCGAGAGATGAACTAATCAATTCTGTATCTGGTACAGACAGACTGCATAGCTCAGCTATGGGGATGTGACGTGGCAAAAGAATGAGTGACTCAAATCGGGAGGTGAGGTAAACTAACAGCATAGCTTGAAGACACAGCTAAGCAATGAATTAATTGTTTTTGTTACTTAGACTTGGTGGCATATTTTTTTCCTATTCTATTTATTTATATTTTTTTCTTATTCTAAATGTGATCAACGTTGCGTAAGTAGATGTGTTGTGGAATTTGGCCATTAACATGTAACATTTTAATTACATTATGCTGAAATGACTTGAAAAAAGATTTGTTCATTCTGATGAACGGGATTTAAAGATCTGAGGTAGTAAATGATCCAAACTTCCCACTACTATACCCTAGAGCAGTGGTTCCCAACCACGTTCCTGGAATATTACTGATATTTTGCATGTCTCCTTTGTCTGACACACCCATTTCAGGTCTTGGAGTCTCTGCTAATGAGCTGATGATCTGAATCAGGTGTGTTTGGTCAAGGAGACATGGAAAACATGCAGTGTTGGGGGGCCCGAGGAATGTGGTTGGGAACCCCTGCCCTAGAGCAGTGGTTCTCAAACATGTCCTGAAGTACCAGCAGCCCTGCACGTTTTGTATGTGTCCCTCATCTATCACACCTGATTCAGCTCATGAGCTCTTTAGTAGAGACTGGGTGTGTCAGATATAGAGAGACATACAAAATGTGCAGGGCTGGAGCTCCTCTAGGACAGGTTTGAGAACCACTGCTCTAGATCAAACACTGAACCAGACTATTTAAAGACCCCCTGAAATCAAAATTTAAGTTTTTTTAGCTTTTAGTATGCACATGTTAGCCTTAAGGTTATGAAGCTGGTGTGTTCCAAAACAATGACAAAATTCGCATTTAGGAGATATAAGTGTTCAAAACTTACAGTCTCTCACTTTCACTAAAACGGATCACGGATTTTCATGACATCATGCTTCTCATCAAATCTTCTGTCCAAACTAATGCTCTCTAGAATCTGAAATCCTGCCCCCTCCTACACTATAAACAAACGGTTTAAATTTGCGGCTAAAATCTGACATTTGTTCACACATTTACTAGTTTCTATATGGTGAATGGCACATAGTGCACTAGATAGAGGATAGGGAACAATTCAGACAGTGTAAATATAAGTCCATTTTTGCGTTAGTGTTATGTGAACCGCTGCAGCATGCGCACAGTCTGCTCCGGTTCAGAGACACAAGAGCACAGAGCGAATCATACGTGTGAGTCGGCACAGACCACAAAACGTTCTGACACATTTGAATTCCACAAACAATACTATATTTTAAAGCAATATGGAGGAGAAACAGTTACACCGTGTCCTAACCAGACGCAATGCGATAAGATTCAAGCGACAAGCAATTTGACTGTCCACACTAGACGCGACACGAAAATGAGAAGCGATAAAATCAATCAATAACCACAGCCAATCAGAAGAGAGTGTGGGTGGGCTCTCTCGGCAAGAGCACAGCGACATAATGAAATGGGCAAGTACTTAGTAAAATTCATAAATATTACACAATTTAAACATTATTTAAAGTACATACGGAGTGACTGAACCAATCTTTGTCATAGAATACACTTGTTTGTTCGCATTGAGTTGACAGTTTGAACGTTCTTGTGCCCATTTATTTATTTTCAAGATCTGAGGTGAATTAGCCAGTGTTGTTTTCATTACAGCTAAAAAGCTGGGGACACAGAATGATATTCAAACTCACGTTAGACGCGTTTAACATTAAATAAAACACATAAACAGTACCTGATATTATCATTGCCATACTTTGTGTTGCTGTTCCATCCGCGACGTCGCGGAGAAATAGAATCCGTTTCTAAAATAGAATATTCGCGTCGCAGTCGCGACTGGTTAGGACAAAAACTCTGATTAACGTGGAAAAGATACCTTTTATCGCTTGTCGCTTGTGAAGATCATACTTACCCATTTGATTTGTATTTCTGTATTTCCTGTGGATAGTAAACATCCCAACAGCAGCAATGACTAGGACAATTACTCCAACAAAGACACAGATCAGCACTATATGACTGAACGGCAAACCACTTTCTGTTTTGAACGTTGACCAGTCCACTGTAAAACAACCACGCAAAACTTGTGAGTATATCCAATAACTGAGATCTGAAATGGTGCAGATTTCAAAAATGTTGATGTTGTAATTATGGGAAACCTAAGAACTGGAAATATAGTTGATAAATATCAATAATGTAGAGCAGAACAAATCATCACTGTCATACCGGCACATGTGTGACAGAGTTCACTGATGTCCAGATGTTGAGTCTGGTTGCTGATGGGATTGTTCAGCACACAGCTGTAGGTGTTGTTATCCTGATATTCCACCTCCAGAGGTAGAGAGAGACTGATGCTGAGATCAGACACACTGATGCTGGACAATAAACTGTTTCCTTTGTACCAGGAGAGAGTCACATGACCCACATTCACAGCTGAACACAACAATAAACATGATGATGATGATGATGATGATGAACAGTCTCTGCTGATGACAGGAATAGGCAGACGAGCTGAAAAACATGAGAGAATAAACAGACAACAATCATTTACAGGTGAATCAACCATTATAAATATAAATAATTATCTAAATAGAGGCACCTTTATGAAATAGTTTGAAGAAATTTGACATATATAAAAGTACACTTTCTACTACTCAGACTACTGCAGAAAGGGGAAATCAGGGGAAGAGTCACTACTGTGAAATTTTACATTATTGGCAAACACGTTTTACTTCCATCATGTGACGCATTTTTGACTAAAACAAGATATTCAATGAGAAGAATAATGTAGCAATTGAATGAGTTATTGCAGTGAGACAGTGAAGCCAGGTATGCTGTCTCAAAAATGTGCTTATTTGATTCCTAACCTAAAGTACTAAACTGTTTATTAACTTTGGCTCACAATTTTGACTTTTTAACCTCATAATTATGACTTTTTAATGTCCTGAAACATGATATTTTTTTCTTATGTGGCAGAAATGGGCCATTCCATGGTTTTAAGTAGAAAGAGAGTCAGGGAACTTTCTTTGTTGTTTTACTGAATTTGATCCCCTTTTTATTTGTTATTTTGGTTTTGTTAATTTGTTATTTTACACTTCAATTTGTCATACTAATACATTTTGTTACACCTTACTTCTGTTACATGTAAAAATGTTGGAACCAAACTTATTTTTATGCCGGCACAATATTTTTGTCTATTGGGATAGTCTTTGTCAGATTGTGTAATTTTGACTCCTAAATTCTTGTCGTGTCGTGAACAATAAGCATGTCAGACTACGCGTTACTTCCAGGCCAATAATCATTTGCCATTTTTAACGATGTGCATGATGTCATTGAGAAGGCGGAACTAGCGACTGACTTCCAGAAACAAGAGCGTAAACAAACAATGACGTTTGAAGTGGCGTTTGAAAAAATCCATATTTAACACATTATGAAGTAAAATATCTAGCTTCCGCCAGACCACCTTCCGTATTCAAGTTAGGAAAAAAACGGAACTGGCGTCGCGTCAGTTTAGCTTTTTCCGCAAGTCGAATAGAAAAGGCATAGGATGTAGCGTAAGCTTTTTGAACTGCAAGAGTTTTACACTTTCTTCATGAGTTGAATACGGAAGGCGATCTGGCGGAAGCTAGATATTTTACTTTATAACTTGTTACATATGGATATTTTTTTACACAAACGCATCGCTTCGCTTCAGAAGGCCTTTATTAACCCCCCGGAGCTGTGTGGAGTAAGTTTATGATTGATGGAGACACTTTCTAGAGCTTCATACTCGTTCACTGCCATTATAAAGCTCGGATGCATCAGGATATTTATTAAAATATCTCAGATTGTGTTCATCAGAATGAAGAAAGTCATATACATCTAGGATGGCTTGAGGGTGAGTAAAGCTTGGGGAAATTTTAATTTGAAAGTCAACTAATCCTTTAACATCGTCTACTCAAATGCCAAACATTTAAACTATCTCTGTCTCTTTGGGTTGCTTGCCTTAAATTACATATACCAGGCTGTGACTCGGGTCTCATTTTACCCTTTACAATAGAAACCAGATACTGCAGGTTCAGCTTGCATGTAGGATAATTGAATGATGGGCTCGGTAGAAAAGTTACCAAGGTAACTTAAATTTCTCAGTAGACAGTTTTGTTGCTGACTGATATACTGATAGTATGTCTAGTATGGAACAATACTTCAATGCAATGAAGTCAAACTGAATGCAAACTATATTTTAACTACTCACCAGAAACAATAATACTGAATTTTTTGGGTGGGACCTCTTTTCCGCCAAAGATCTGTAGTTTATAAAGTCCAGAGTCTGTGTTTGTGGTGTTTGTGATGGTCAGAGATCCGGTCTGATCATCCAGCTTCAGTCTGTCTCTGAATCTCCCATCAAGAGCATCATTGTATAATGAGACCTTATTGATCATTTTGTTGATTTGAGCTATACGGGTGCTGTCAGGTCCAAATGTCCACAGTATCAGATCATCTTTCTGTGTTTCAGTAAGACCAGCATGTAGAGTGACTGAATCTCCCTCCGTCACTGATAATGTCTTCACTGCATCTTCAGCACCAGACACACCTGAAGAACAGACAAACAGTTTCTCAAATGGAGATAATTTCTGTCTAAACAACTTCAAACGGTTAGTAGTTTAATCATCATTTGGGTCTTTTTCTGGAGCTTGCTGCCTTCATCTCCATTTGCTCTTATTCTATGAAAAAGAACGAGATGGTTGTTCTGCTGACATTTCCTTCCCAGCTAACAGAATTTTGTTATAAGAACATTCTCTAAATATTCAGTGTTGGTTCTGGGAACGTAAAAAACGTTTTCTTGACGTTAGAGGAACGTTTTTTATAAAGTATAATGTTCCTCAAACGTTCTTTCAACTTAATTTTGATTTAAAATTCAACATTGTAGGAACGTTGATTTGTAACATTCCAAGAACATAAAAATGTCCAGTTTCCTTAATGTTAGTAGAATGTTATTTAAAGGTTAGTATGATGTTCCTGAAACACTCTTTCAATCATTCAAACACCTGCTGTGAACAAGCACTGAAAGAAAGAGAAATAAGAACACAAACTACAACTTTCTTCAGCCACAGCCTTAGATGAACTGAAGATAAAAGACATTAAATCTCTGAAGATCTGATTAAACAACTCCACATACAGCATTACCAGCTTCACTTATTACTAACCAGACTGACTTTATTTCTGTCACACGTCTACAGAAGCTCTTATTGAGAATTAACAGAGGTTTAGATGTGGAAGTCTTATTGAAAATGTTTCGTTTGAGGTCACCATCATGGAGATCAGCGTTTGCTTTAGTTGGGCTCTTGACCCTTGGATTTTGTTGCGTTGCTTCTTTATCGGCAATTGCAGGTGTTTTCAGAAAACATTTCTAAACCTCTGTTAAAATGTTATTGCTCTTTCTTTCAGTGTTTGCTCACAGCAGGTGTTTGAATGATTGAAAGAATGTTTCAGGAACATCATTCTAACCTTTAAATAACATTCTACTAACATTAAGGAAACTGGACATTTTTATGTTCTTGGAATGTTACAAATCAACGTTCCTACAATGTTGAATTTTAAATCAAAATTAAGTTGAAAGAATGTTTGAGGAACATCATACCTTATAAAAACGTTCCTCTAACATCAAGAAAACTGGACATTTTTTACGTTCCCAGAACCAACACTGAATATTTGGAGAACGTTCTTATAGCAAAATTCTGTTCCACAGAATATATCATATGGGTTTGGAAAGACATGAGAATATCATGACAAAATTTTCAGTCATTTTGTGAACTATTCCTTTAAGTTTTATTTCTCCAATCATTCTTTAGCTTGTTGTTCTTTACATTTTTTCTGTATACATGCAAATAATAATAAAGGTTTAAAGAAACGATAATAGCCTAATGGTTATGCCAACATCAGCATTTTACAGTTTTTTTAATTGCTTTGGTGCAATTTTCACAAGCAATTGGTAAATTTTCAAAACTCTTAGAACTAATATCACAACATATCATCAAAAGTGCACTTTTTTTTTTAAACATTTCAGCATATTTTCAATTGTGTTAGTACAATACACAAAATCACAAAGTATCCTTTTCACAACACAAAATAAGTGTTTCATCTATACAAATGTTTCATTCACAGTAACTGCCTTTTATAATGCTATTACTATCAAACTTTTCATTTTCATCTCTTTTCGTTCAGTTTAATACATTTGTCTATTATTTAATCCAACTGAACTTAATGGTTAATCAATGAATCATTTGGTACACCTATAGATTTCTATAGGTATTGATTCTATTGGCATAGTTTCTAAAGAACCTATTTGCAATTCATAACCAAATGTAATGAATTCTTTTTACATTATAAGCAATTTATCTTAGATAACCACATTTTTCAAAGTGTGTGTGGTCCTGGTAAACACCAGGAAACGTAAGCACCAACTAAACGTTGTGAACCAAATGTCCCAACAAGGATGGCAATACCAGTCATTTTAGACCTTGTTTGGACATTTTTTTTGGTCCCATGAGAAAAACACCTTATAAATCACATGAAATGATAATTTTATAAAAAAGTAAAAATGCAGAAAGTTTTCTGTGATGGGTAGGTTTAGGGGTAGGGGATAGAATATACAGTTTATACAGTATAAAATTATCATGTCTATGGAAAATCCCCATAAACATGGAAAACCAACATCTGTGTGTGTGAGAGAGAGAGAGAGAGAGAGAGAGAGAGAGATACAGATACAGAGGGATTTGAAATGTATGAACACAGACTGTATAAAATCATCATTTCACATTATAGTATGCCATGTGACACTGTAAACAGAGGCATTACCATGGTAGAGACTGCCACATTACTGTAACTCACCCTTCATCTGTAAAGATCAACTACAGTATAGATTCAGTCATATAGTATAGTGAGAACATTTTCTGTATTGACAGCAAACTCTGTTCTACACAAAACCTCATGACCCTGTCATATTTTACACCTTTTGATAACACACTAAATACTATTACAAGCATTATGGATTTTATGCCAGTTATGTAGGCTAATTTAGGTAATGTAAGAGTATTTTCTAATTGTAGCATCTGTAGCATGTATAACTGTAATTATTTCAGCATCAAGGGTGATTTGAAACATGTATCTTGCATTGTTTGCTATTGAATGAACTGTTAAAAGTACTAAACTGAAAGAAGAAAATGCTGTTGTGTTTCAGTGATTAAACCAAATGTTCTCATGACATATCACAATGATCTTGTGTTTTAAAACAGTGATTATGTAGAATGAAAATCTGTACTAGAATGAAACATGAATGACTGTGTTAGAAGTGTGATCAGTTTGAAGTTTTGTATTAAGAGTTTTGAAAATATACACCTTACTTGTGAAAATAGTACCAAAGCAAATAAAAAAACTGTAATGAGACTTGTTGCCTGGGGACAATTAAACCACCTAGACATTTTTTATGTAGGCCTAGTTAAATTAAGTAAAGTAGCCTATGTATCTCTCAATATTCAAAGCATTTTCAAAATATATCGTTTAATTGGATATTTATATACGCTTGAACCCAAGCAAAAAACGATCCTTAGCAGAATGAAAGCGAAAGTCTCAGAGGATTTTAAGTTCTGTACTCACCTTTGAAGAGTAAAAAGCAGAAAGATAAAACACAGATCATTATGCTGATGTAGATCAAGATGAAATGTCATCTATAATAAAGATGTAGTGCAGTAGGTCATCGGTTCAGTTGTGTTCTCGGAGTGTTTATCTTCAGTAGCGCTCCGTTTCTTAAACGCGCCGCACGAACTGACAGCGACGATTGACATTATTTTCTATCGAATATAAGCTAGCTATATCTAACAACAACTTATATTCTTAATCATTGCTGGTAAACCTGTAAATCTGCGTTTCGAGGAAAAGTAGGGAAGCAGGGTTAAATGTCAGGAAGTTCCTCAGGTAGGAAGGAAGGATTGTCGGCTCACATGACCACCAGTGGCGATGTTTTGAAATGACGCAGTACTTCGCCACTTTAACCTTTCTTAGTTTATGCCACTTCTCTCTCGTCCGTGTTAATGCGTGTAATCACGTGAACTTAAACTACCAGTTTTAATTACACTGTTTCAAGTGTTGCTCTGTCAACGGAACTGGTGAGCAAAAAGTACAAACTGATAAACACAATGCAGGATGTCCATTTATGCAACTGAGGAGAATGGTTCTCAATAATGTTCTTATTAAAAAATTCTGTCATTTTGTTATTGTCAGTTATATTAAAAACAAACCATTATATATATAAAAATCTATATGATAAAAATCTGTGACGGTAATTTAATTTTTTGTAAGGAAATCACATGCATCCACTGAGAGAGAGAAAAAAAACTTATGTACAATTCTCTACTTTAGAGAAAAACCTCTCACTTTTTTATAGAGAAGTACTGTATTATAATTCCTATTTTTACTCAAATAGGGTGTTGTGAGCATTATTGAGTAGCATACATATTCATTCATACTCGTAGACAGAGGGCGCCCTCGCACATACAGCGAGACTTGAGCAGTCTGAAACTAATGACGCTCAAAATAAGCTGTCAAAAACATGCTGCTGATACAAACAACCAGCACATATTTCTTTGAAAATGTGTGATCTTTGTACATACGCCCAAAGTATAGCGTATAGTTTTTACGTGTACGCGAGGGTCAGCGTACAGTGCGCGTGACGCAAATTTAGTCATCAGAAGAGTATGCGCATACTGTACGCACAGCCGCCGGATTTTTGTAACCGCATGTACTTTGTACAAGCAGGTCACACATGCGCATTTAATTGTTTTTGCAGTAATTAGTTTATCCACAAGGTGGCAACCGTGCCCTGGGGACGTCGATTCACAAGGTAGTCAAAGAAAAACTGCATAAACAGAACAGACCGGAACGCATGCAAGCTACAGCGACGATAGAGGCCTACATAGACGAGAGATTGTGTGAAGAGGTTAGAAAGTACCATCATTTGTACAACTCTAGCATGAAAGAATACAAAGATGTTTACATGTGTTGTAATTCGTGGCGAGAGATTGCTCAAAACTGCGCATGCGTCGAATGCCTGTGTATGCGTAAGAGTCAAATGAAGTATACTTTGCAAGCCTGTGCGTTAAGGACCTAACAAACAAATTTCATGATATTTCAATATATTTCAAAACGGGGGAAAAAATCACCAATTTGTATAAATAAATAGGTTTTAATAGCTATATATAAAAATTTAGCTTAAGTAGCATTACAATAAAATACAATTTACAAATCTGTACAAATATAAAAAAGTTTAAAATGTATATATATATTAAAAATGTTTTTACATATAAAAAGCATGAAAACACTGAACGACTGCAGTTGATTCCATTTTACAGTAAGTTGTAATCATCTGGTAAAGTATTTTATTCCCCCAGATTTACTTTTTCCTTGTTGGAAAAACAATGATCCTAAAATATTCTTATCAGTTCTTACAAAAGTTACTAAAAACTAAACCGCCTACTATTTGCTAATTATACAGTGAAAACTGCAAATACTTTTATGTATGTTGCCCTTCCAGGGCGGGAAAAAAATGCAGAAAATATAAAATGTCCCTTTTTTGCTGTTATACACAGTAGAACAAATATAACACTGACTCCAGGAGGCGCTTCACCTTGCCTTTTCATACAAGTGTGATAACAGTCCAACGGTTTTAAAATACTGTTGTGGTTATAATAGAAACTGTCTCCTCACAAATAGAGGTGTGACAAAACATACACTGTGTTTTAGGTCAGCTTGTGTTGCATGCTCAACTTTACTTCTGTCATTAGCGAATTTTGTCATAATAAAAGTAGGATGTTTCTTGTTTTTGTCCGTGGAATTCAAATATTCCAGTGTTTATGGTCCTCTTGCATTATACAGGAGAGGTTTTTCTCCTCTGGGTTCGATTTCTTTTCTTTTGAACCTGTTAGAAAACAAAGAAGCATAGACGGTATAAACAGGAAAAGTGTTTGAAATGATGTTCCCATTAATCTAATCATCAATCATCATGTGTCTCTTGATTTCAAAAAAGTAGTTTCTTCTTCACATTCACTTGCCATAAATAATAATTTATCAGTTAAAGACTTCAGTAAGATAACTATCACTTTGAAAGACTCAACCTACTCACATGAGCAACAACATTGAACGTCTTTGAGATGATCTGTCCGTTGCTGGTGATGTGTAGTTTATAATGTCCATAGTGTTTAGGTATGACTTTTGTAATGGTGAGAGATCCAGTTTTGTGGTCCAGTTTCAAACGGTCTTTGAATCTTTCTTCATTATATAAGTATTCCTCATTATTGGTTTTATCCCATTTAGCTATGACAACAAATTCAGCACAATGGCATCCTTTGGAATCAGCAAACTTCCAGCATATCAGCTCATTTTCCTGTATTTCGGTGACATCAGTGTGTAGAGTGAGAGATTGTCCTACCATCACTAATAAGGTCTTGATTTCATCTTTTTCAACAACTGAACCTGGAGAACAAACAGAAAGAGTTCCTCAGACAGGGAATAAACACATGTACATGAGACTTAGTTGAGTCATTTCCACTGAAGTCAGATACTCGTCAAAGGCCAATAATTATACCCTAGCTTATATCTTAGAAACCGTTTGACAAAACGTAATATTTTTGATTAATTTTTGTCACGAGGATCTCCAGATCACATACAGTATATCAAAATCCATGCAAACTGGACCAACAGCCTAAAAAAAGTTGTTTTTCAGAAAATAGCAGGCAAAGTCATTGAATTTTAAAATATCTGAGGAAAGAGGTTTTAATGATTCTTTTTTTTTAAAGTAATTTAAAGCACTAATTTAAAGGGGTCATGAGAAATCAAAGTTGTCTTTATATTTTGACATATAGAAGGTCTTTGTACCATTAAAGGATTATTTCACCCAAAAATTAAAATTATCCCATGATTTACTCACCTTCAAACCATCCTAGGTGTATATGACTACCTTCTTTCAGATGAAAATCAGAGACATATTTAAAAATATCTTTGCTCTTCCAAGCTTTATAATGGTAGTGAATGTGGGGCCACATTTTGAAGCCAAAAAAAGCATCCATCCATCATAAAAGTAATCCATACAGCTCCAGGGGGTTAATAAAGGCCTTCTGAAGTGAAGCCATGGGTTTTTGCAAGAAAAATATCCATATTTAAAACTTTATTATCTATAATAACTAGCTTCAAGCAGACGGCTGTATGCATCAATTTGCGGCAAAAGAGTAACCCTGACCCGACGCATGACGAACTCGGAAGCACAAAGGATAAAGCAAAATAAAACACTGGTCACGAATTAGAAGTCTAAAACGAGAAATTTTGAAGAGAAATGTAAGAGGATCTTGATATAAGAAAAGAAAAGCTTGAATTTGCTGCACAACCATATTTGTTTATACCGCGAGAGGCGACTAAGCTTACACAACTCTTACATCCTGCGTCATACATCGCGTCACTGGTTACTCTTGTGGTGCAAGCAACTTGCACAGTATTTATTAAGCTTTAAATATGGATATTTTTCTTACAAAAACCCATGGCTTCACTTCAGAAGGCCTTTATTAACCCACTGGAGCCGTATGGATTACTTTGATTATGGATGGATGCATTTTTTTTTTTTTTTTTGGCTTCAAAATGTGGCCCCCTATTCACTACTATTATTAAGCTTGGAGGGAGCCAGGATATTTTTAAATATATCTCAGATTGTGTTTCAATAGTGAGTGGGTTTTGGTCAATCTTTTTGGTCAATCTTTTTGGCCCTCTAAAACCATTCTGGCTGAAAGCAATTTAAAAATTGTTTTTTTTTCTTTGCTGTCTCATCTAAAAAACTTCGGCTGGCAAAATTTTGGAGCATCACTAGTTGAATTGAATCTTACCATTAGCTGAACAAACAGTATATTCTTCTCCATTCAGCTGGCCTGTATAAAAACAATCACTTAATTTTCGGTTGGCAAAATGTCAGAGCATCTCTAGTTGAATTGAATCTTACCATTAGCTGGACTAACAATAAGTTCTATTCCATCAGGTTGGCCTGTATAAAAACAGTCACTTAATTTAAAGAATGAAGTAGAAGTAAATTCAACCTTTTAATGAAATTTTTGTTAAATTAGCTATATGTAACACATACCGCCTTGATCTGCTTGATTAGACGTCTTCCGTTGATGGTAATAGTAAAAACCACACAATCCTGCAGCCATAGCCAGAGCACAAACACAAACCAGCATTATATAACCTGTAGACAAACCTGGTGCTATAATGTAAAAAGAGACAAAATATCAATATTGTAACAGGATCTGAAAACATCTCTGTGAATAAATGGACCACTGCCGTACCTGAACATGTGTGACAGAGTTGAGTGATGTCCAGATGTTGAGTCTGGTTGCTGATGGGATTGTTCAGCACACAGCTGTAGGTGTTTTTATCCTGATATTCCACCTCCAGAGGTAGAGAGAGACTGATGCTGAGATCAGACACACTGATGCTGGACAATAAACTGTTTCCTTTGTACCAGGAGAGAGTCACATGACTCACATTCACAGCTGAACACACCAATGAACATGATGATGATGATGAAGAACATTGTGAAGAGTTGCTGCTGATGACAGGAACAGGCAGACGAGCTGGAAAATATGAGAGAATATTATTTAAAAAAAATATAAATGTCAAACAATACTCTGATGCACAAGTTTGATATGTTCACAAATATAAATGTGGCAAATACAAAATAGTTCAATACTGCAATGCAATTAAATCAAATATTACTACAGAATGACTCACCAGAAACAGTAACATTGTATTTCTTGGGTGGGACATATTTTCCATCAATGATCTGTAAAAATGCATAAGCTCCAGTGTGTTCGGTTCTGGTGTTTGTGATGGTCAGAGATCCCGTTTGATTGTCCAGATGCAGCCTGTTTCTGAATCTCTTATTAAGCCCATCATAATATGAGATCTTACTAATCTGTCTGTTGATTTGAGCTATACGAGTTCTTTCGGGTCCAAATGTCCACAGTGACAGATCGGCTTTTTTTAATTCAGTAACTTCAGTTTGTAGAGTAACAGAATCTCCCTCCATCACTGATAATGTCTTCACTGTATCATCACCAAACACTCCTGATGAAACAAACAGAGACAGTTTCTTAAATGCAGATATAAACTGAATATTTCGTCATGGACCTTGCTGTTTTCTATTCTATTCACTCTTCATTTATGGAAAAGCTTGGTGTGGATTTTGTGTCTAAAATCCTTGTTTTGAGTTGGAGCGACATGAGGGTGAGTAAATGATGAATTAAATTTTCATTTTTAAGTGAACTAACCCTTTAAGTGCAATTATCTGTTCTTCTACCCAGCTAACAGAATTTTGTTATAAGAACATTCTCCAAATATTCAGTGTTGGTTCTGGGAACGTAAAAAATGTTTCCTTGACGCTAAAGGAACGTGTTTTATAAGGTATAATGTTCCTCAAACGTTCTTTCAAATTAATTTTGATTTAAAATTCAACATTCTAGGAACGTTGATTTGTAACATTCCAAGAACATAAAAATGTCCAGTTTCCTTAGAATGTTATTTAAAGGTTAGTATGATGTTCCTGAAACATTCTTTCAATCATTCAAACACCTGCTGTGAACAAACACTGAAAGAAAGAGAAATAAGAACACAAGCTACAACTTTCTTCAGCCACAGCCTTAGATGAACTGAAGATAAAAGACATTAAATCTCTGAAGATCTGATTCAACAACTCCACAAACAGCATTACCAGCTTCACTTATTACTAACCAGACTGACTTTATTTCTGTCACACGTCTACAGAAGATCTTATTGAGAATAACAGAGGTTTAGATGTGGAAGTCTTACTGAAAATGTTTTGTTGCGGTCACCATCATGGAGAACAGTGTTTGCTTTAGTTGAGCTCTTGACCCTTGACTTTTGTTGAGTTGCTGCTTTAGCAGCAATTGCAGGTGTTTACAGAAAACATTTCAGTATTGATAAAGTTGATCAACCTGCTTGCTTGAATGTTCAAGTGACTGTGTTAAAGTGGTTTAAACAATTACTTTTTCTGTAGTTTTGCTTATTTTAGGAATCGAAACAATATTTAAGAAGGAAGTAATAAACTCAAACGATGTGACTAAAATTATTTGTAACGCTGAAGTGATTTATGTAAGATTATCCAAAACTATTTAAAAGTTAAACACAACACACATAGACATCAGCACTCATCATACAAGCCTCAACAATGGTGACAATAAAAAAAAATTCATCTGCATAATTTATTCATGCCGCAATGCATGTTGGGAGCCATGAATGTGTTTTGTATGCTGGCACGAAGCATGTCACCATTGTTGTGTTTCATATGCCGAATGTTGATGTCTGTGAGTGTATAAACAACACAAAACATGTTTGAAACAAAAAGTTAACTATAACAGTATTATTCACAGACATCAACATTAATTTTAGACCATTTTAATGCAGTCATTTGTCTGTTATTAAAACAGACATGTTGATCAATTTTATCAATGCAGAAATGTTTTCTGAAAACACGTGTGATTGCTGATAAAGAAGCGACTCTACAATAGTCAGGGCTCAAGAGCTCAGCTAAAGCAAACGCTGATCTCCATGATGGTGACCTCAAATGAAACATTTTCAACCAAATATTAACATCTAAACCTCTGTTAATTCTCAATAAGAGCTACTGTAGACGTGTGATAGAAATAAAGTCAATCTGGTTAGTAATAAGTGAAGCTGGTAATGTTGTTTGTGGAGTTGTTGAATCAGATCTTCAGAGATTTAATGTCTTTTATCTTCAGTTCATCTAAGGCTGTGGCTGAAGAAAGTTGTAGCTTGTGTTCTTATTTCTCTTTCTTTCAGTGTTTGTTCACAGCAGGTGTTTGAATGTTTGAAAGAATGTTTCAGGAACATCATTCTAACCTTTAAATAACATTCTACTAACATTAAGGAAACTGGACATTTTTATGTTCTTGGAATGTTACAAATCAACGTTCCTACAATGTTGAATTTTAAATCAAAATTCAGTTGAAAGAACGTTTGAGGAACATTATACCTTATAAAACACATTCCTGTAACGTCAAGAAAACTGGACATTTTTTACATTGCCAGAACACTGAATATTTAGAGAACGTTCAACAAAATTCTGTTAGCTCCGAAATCCCCGTCTACAGGTCCAAGGCCACGTTTCAAGTCCAGCAATATATTTTATGAGAACAGGGACAACAAAATAGTGGATAAAAATCAAGTCAGATGTTGGGTAAGTCAAACTGAATTCTGAGTAACGTTAACATCTTTGTATTTTTGTTGGTTACATGCATTTTGAATGGGCCTACTAGCACCTGTAAACACTTCTGGGCGTTTTTTTTCTTTTTCTCTCCAGACTACACCTACCACCACCAAAACTTTTTTTTTTTTTGACTTTATAGTTCCACAAATATATCTAAATGAACATTAATTCGGCAATTTAAAGCATAATAATAATCACCATTTCTTATAGTCTATTTCATTAAAGTCTGTAAAGTTGAAGAACCGGTCTCGAAAACTTAAATCTACTCACCATCATCCACGAGTAACGGGACGAAAAATAAAACCAACATCTTCATATTTCTGTACATCTGAGTAAAAGGTGGTTAAACAAGGTCATTATAGATATTAAACTCCGTTCGACGTCCAACCGTTCGTAAACGAACTAAACCACGACAGCGAGGATTATTAACATAGTTAATAGATCCGACTATAAGAGTGAAAATCATTGGTGACTTTTCATTTTAATGCTGGGAAATAAGGAAGTAAGAACTTCCCAATTGCAGCTTTCCAGAAAGTCCCACGTCGGCTAGTAGACCCTCAGTGCACAACACTCGACTCCATCAAATGTTTGACATGACTGTTAAAAAGTGCAAGCGCCATCAATAGGTCAAAATTAAAGGTCAAACTTGTTCAAGTCTTGAAAAGTGAAACCAAAGCATGTCTATCGCCCCTTGCAGTATACGTCATAAACCCCGCCCTCTGTATGTGTGTAATCGAACGGAACAAGAGCCCAACTAAAAAATCCAATTACTCTTCCGTTTTTCCCCCAAAGATGGTTTCTGTCATTTTAGGTAGTTCTTATCACACAGAGGTATGTTCAAGTGTTCGTTTTCTCAATAAGTTCGGTTTTAGATAGTTTAATAGTTAGATAGTTTAGTTTTAGCACCTATGATCCGAGGTTCTTTCGCAGCTTTTAGCACTTGACATAGATACAACACAAATTCATAAGACAAGTTTTTTTTGTATTAAACAGTTATATAAAAAAGAGTATATTTCATGGTTGAGGTTGAAATTGAATTTTCAGACCAATACTGCAGCTTCTCATTCATTCACATCCAACTGTAACAGTACAACTTAACATAGATTGGCCACTAGATGGCAGAATACGCTTCATTAACACTGAACAAAATATTAAAACTGACACTATAAAATGTAACAGAAGTGCAGTGTACATAACATTGTGACATAATCCGAAACGCTTTGTCACGTTACTTTTCACAGGTAAACAGCATGCAGCATTCATCTTAAACATTTCCAGTTGTAAAGGCTCATAAATGCAGAACATTTTTATTTTAAATAAGGATAATGTTGTTAACAAGTGGTTTCAGAGACATCGCCATTCATTAGCGGTGATTTTGTTCCTTCTGATGCAGTTTCTCCATTTTCTGAGGAATCTGTAAGAAAACATAAGGATTTATTTGGTCAATTCTGGATTTCGTTTGTTTCTTCTTCTCTTGTAATCCAAATCTGACCTTTTCACATGCCATAAGATACTGATATGATTAATAAATCACAAACACTGTATTGCACTGCTGTCTCCTACACTAGATTATTCAATAATAGGCTATTTATTTTTAATGCATTATAGGAATATTCAGCCAATCAATCCAATAAAACTTCTACATTTCAGAGGATCTAACGTGTTCACACTGTGAATGGATCTTTATTATATTGCTAGATTTAAACTACTCACTTTGGACAATAAATGTCTTTGAGATCATATTTTGTCCATTCTTGCTGATAATTAGTTTATAAATGCCAAAGTCTGTAGGTCTGACGTCACTGATTGTGAGATATCCAGTTTGTTGATCCATCTGTACTCTGTCTTTGAATCTCTTATCATGATCAACACAACCAATACTGTTCAGTTCATTCGCTCTGTTGATGACCAAAAACGGATTTGTTTGATCTGTGCCTGTTTTTCCAAACCTCCACTGTAGCATATCAAAACTTTGTATGTCGGTGACGCCGGTGTTTAGAGTGACAGACTTTCCCACCATCACTGACACTGTCTTCATTACGTCTGTCTTATCCACAACTTCACCTGGACAACATACAGAGATTAAATTCATCCTGTGAAAGACATTTTGAAACTGGACATTGCTTTAAAAGTGTGCTCAATTTTTGTGATATCAACTTCAAATTTGCAACACAACTTGGTTAGACATGTGGCTTTGATTTTATAGCAATGGAGTCCAAATTATTTTCAAAAAAAAAAAAAAAATAGTACATTTGCTTTACAGTAAACTTCTATGACGTTTTTACTCTATCATTAATTGAAGTTCTTTCACGTCTGCAACAATCTGCTGAGTGTCTTCTTTAAAAAGGTCTGTATTTCAAAGCATTCATGAAATTTAAGTTCAGATCTGTGCTCAGAAAAAAAGGCCCTGTTTACACCTGGTATTAAGATGCGTTTTGGTCAACTGGATCACAAGTTAATGTTGCTAAATATAGGTCTAAAACATTTTGAGCTTGTCCACTTTCGGCCACTGACCTAATTCGTAAACATTATGGGAAGCGCACTAGCCAGACGGGATTTAAACTTTGTCGCCTGAAGACCCAAGTTTGGTTTGAAGATTAAAAACGTACCAAGCACACAAAGTTCTCTCACCATTCCTGATTTCTAACACACACTCACACAGTCTGAGCAGAGATGAAAGCTGATGCTCTCCGTGTGTTTTTCTGTCATCTCCTTTTGTGCCCATAGACCCGCCCATAGACTCTCCCCTCGAAGAAATGAGGACAGAAGTGGTTGAAAGTCGACAAAAGAGACGGATTAAAATACCAGGTGAAAACGATTATGTGTCTCCCTCGTCTGCTTGTGATCCGATCGACCAAAATGCATTTTAATACCAGGTGAAAACAGGGCCAAATAGGGTGACAGTTAACAAGTTAATACTAATAACCAGAGCAGATTCAATGCTTATGTTTGATGACATATTGGACACAGTATCTTACCATTACTCAGCTCAGTGTATTCTTGATTAGAAGTCAGGCCTGTTTAAACACAAACCACAGACTTAAATAACAAGTTTCTTTTTTACACTTTTCCACAATAAAGCTAATCTTGCTCTATTAACTAACTGTGAGTAATACTTACTGGCTTGATCTGTTTTTCTATATTTCCTGTAGATACTGAACATCCCACCTACAGCCAAGACTATTACAGTAACTACAATACCACTGCAGATCAGTATCACATGACTGAAGGATAAGCTCTCTTTTGCATTGAAACTCGATGCATCCACTACAAAACAGTAGATCAGAGAGAGTCAACACATAATACCTTTGACCTGCAAGTAGAGAACATAACAAATCAGTTAATAACACTACTGCTGTACCTGAACATGTGTGACAGAGTTGAGTGATGTCCAGATGTTGAGTCTGGTGGCTGATGGGATTGTTCAGCACACAGCTGTAGGTGTTTTTATCCTGATATTCCACCTCCAGAGGTAGAGAGAGACTGATGCTGAGATCAGACACACTGATGCTGGACAATAAACTGTTTCCTTTGTATCAGGAGAGAGTCACATGACCCACATTCACAGCTGAACACACCAATGAACATGATGATGATGATCCTGATGATGAACATTGCGAAGAGTTACTGATGATGACAGGAATCGGCAGTGGAGGTGGAGCTGGACAACATGAGAGAATAAACAGGCAAAAGATCAACTTTAATAGATCTAAAAAAAAAATATAGACACCTTGATGAAGTCAAAATAGACTTGAAGGATCAAGATATCATTGAAAGTTGAAACTTGGATTCCTAAAGCGCTAGTTCACCCAAAAATTCTGTCTTTAATTACTCACCCTCATGTCATCCCAAACCTGTAAGTCTTCAGAACACAAATTAAGATATTTTTAATAAAATCTGAGCAATTTCTGTCCCTCCAAAGATAGCTTATTCAACTACCACTTTGATGCTTCAAAAAGTTCATAAAGAGATCGTAAAACTAATCCATATGAATTGAGCTGTTTAGTCAACATTTTCTGAAGAGACTTGGTCACTTTATATGATGAACAAATTTAATTTAATTTAAATTAATTTCACATATATACATTCATCATCTCACACTTCAGTTGTGGTAAACGGAAGCTCAAGCATGTTCGGTTGACGTACAAGAACCAGTGAGGTTCATTCTCATGTTATGCATCACGTTTGAGCTTCATCAAGAACCAATGAGGTTCATTCTGGTGTTACGCAGCACATTTGAGCTTCCACAGGAACCAATGAGGTTCATTCTCATGTTGCGCAGCACGTTTGAGCATCTGCAAGAACCAATGAGATTCATTCTCGTGTGTTACGCAGCACGTTTGAGCTTCCACAAGAACCGATGAGGTTCATTCTCGTGTTACGTATCACGTTTGAGCTTCCACAAGAACCGATGAGGTTCATTCTCGTGTTACGTATCACGTTTGAGCTTCCACAAGAACCGATGAGGTTCATTCTCGTGTTACGTATCACGTTTGAGCTTCCACAAGAACCGATGAGGTTCATTCTCGTGTTACGCAGCACGTTTGAGCTTCCACAAGAACCGATGAGGTTCATTCTCGTGTTACGTATCACGTTTGAGCTTCCACAAGAACCGATGAGGTTCATTCTCGTGTTACGTATCACGTTTGAGCTTCCACAAGAACCGATGAGGTTCATTCTCGTGTTACGTATCACGTTTGAGCTTCAACAAGAACCAATGAGGTTCATTCTGGTGTTACGCAGCACATTTGAGCTTCCACAGGAACCAATGAGGTTCATTCTTGTGTTACGCAGCACATTTGAGCTTCATCAAGAACCAATGAGGTTCGTTCTCGTGTTACGTATCACGTTTGAGCTTCAACAAGAACCAATGAGGTTCATTCTGGTGTTACGCAGCACATTTGAGCTTCCACAGGAACCAATGAGGTTCATTCTTGTGTTACGCAGCACATTTGAGCTTCATCAAGAACCAATGAGGTTCGTTCTCGTGTTACGTATCACGTTTGAGCTTCAACAAGAACCAATGAGGTTCATTCTGGTGTTACGCAGCACATTTGAGCTTCCACAGGAACCAATGAGGTTCATTCTTGTGTTACGCAGCACATTTGAGCTTCATCAAGAACCAATGAGGTTCGTTCTCGTGTTACGTATCACGTTTGAGCTTCAACAAGAACCAATGAGGTTCATTCTGGTGTTACGCAGCACATTTGAGCTTCATCAAGAACCAATGAGGTTCATTCTTGTGTTACGCAGCACATTTGAGCTTCCACAGGAACCAATGAGGTTCATTCTCATGTTACGCAGCACGTTTGAGCTTCCACAAGAACCAATGAGGTTCATTCTCATGTTACGCAGCACGTTTGAGCTTCCTCAAGAACCAATGAGGTTCATTCTCGTGTTACACAGCACGTTTGAGCTTCCACAAGAACCAATGAGGTTCATTCTTGTGTTACGCAGCACGTTTGAGCTTCCACAAGAACCAATGAGGTTCATTCTTGTGTTACGCAGCACGTTTGAGCTTCCACGAGAACCAATGAGGTTCATTCTCAAGTTTGGACTAAACCGCTCAATTCATATGGATTTGTTTTATGATCACTTTATGAACTTTTTGAAGTGTCAAAGTAGTTGTATAGCTGTCAATGGAGGGACAAAAATCGCTCAGATTCAATTAAAATGAGATTTCTTTGTGTTCCGAAGATGAACAAAATTCTTAGGGTTTGGAACAACATGAGGGTGAGTAAATGATGACAATATTCATTTTTGGGTGAACTAACCCTTTAAGCAAACACCCACAGCAGACTAACATTGTGCAGGTGAGTTTTACACTTATCCATGTCATTATCAGGATGATGAGAATGGGCTCAGTGAAAAAGTTACCAAAGTAACAACTTGTGATTTGGCTAAATTTGTCTCTCAGGTGACTAGTACAATATTGTATTTTAAATATGATTCAGAGCTGGAATGCAACTACAAAACTACTCACCAGAAACAATAACTCTGAATTTTTTGGATGGGACCTCATGTCCGCCAAAGATCTGTAGTTCATAAAGTCCAGAGTGTTCAGTTGTGATGTTTGTGATGGTCAGAGATCCAGTCTGATGATCCAGCTGCAGTCTGTCTCTGAATCTCCCATTAAGAATATCATTGTATAATGAGAACTTATTGGCATCGTTGTTGATTTGAGCTATACGAGTGCTATCTGTTCCAAATGTCCACAGTATACGTTCATATACTTGTATATTAGTAAGATCTGTATGTAGCGTGACAGAATCTCCCTCCACCACTGACGTTTCATCACCAAACACACCTGGAGCGCAAAGAGAGATTTTCATTATGTAGAAACAATCCAAATTAGGTTACGGAGTAGGGTACAACTGGGCTAAAGGCGCACCGAGGTAAAAGGCACCTTTTTTTTTTCTTCTAAACCACTAGATGGCACAAAATCAGCACTTTCCTAAACATCCACTTTTCAAGATAGAAATTTGGCTGATCCTCAAAGCGATCGTGGGCAGCAGCAAAGAGTTGCTTCTGTGCTAATTTGATGCAATATTTGATGTTTTTTTTTTATTTTTTTTTAAATGTTGTAGATTTAAGTAGCAAATGAGAAGCACTAACATTATTGAATGTATTTTGAGACAAAGGTCTTGTTAATGATTTTCACTTTTGTTCAAGGTAATTAAAGCAACAGTTTTTCAAAAACGGAAGAATATGTAAAAGTATGGTATTTGGTAAGGCTGCACGATTTATCGCACAATACGAAAAATAACATTGAACTTAAATGCGATTATCGCTTAAATGTGATTCTTAGTGCGATTATGAAATCGCAAAGGCTGCGATTATTTTTTTATGCGCAGCTTGTCAATGAAGTATGGCTCCAAATGCTAATCCATCTGAAAGCACTACGAGTTTGAGTCACTTATAATGTACATTTAAAAAGAAAAACGTGCCAAACATCTTTCCAGACATGAGAAGCATTTATCAACATTTTGTCCAACAAAAGACGGCATTTAATAAAAGTTGAGCATCCTTCTGTGAGATGATGTGGCTTCTTACACAGAATAATGCAGTCGTGTGTTTATTGTTTAATCAATCAAAGCACTTTAATCTTCGAAGGCACAATAATTAATATGACAATAAACAGCTGGCTGATTTTTACATTTGTTGACATTGTTAGATTCAAATGGTAAATATCATATATTAAGTTAGGTGTCCGCCTTAGAGATAATCACCATATTTATAACAAAACCATCATATTTAAAAATATATATTAATCATATCATATAATAAAATATATTTTTGGTTCCTACTGTAAAGCTATATTAAATTATTATGGGATCTCATTCAATGTTTTCAGAATGTTTACTTTTTTAAAATAAGTTTGTTTCTATATTTTTAAAATATTTTTTTATATTAACATTTTAATGACAGTGTTTATTTAACAAAAATGAATTATTTTCTTTATCAAAATAAACAGAAAATAGTACAAACTTTGCTAAAGTGATAGTTTTGAACAAATATTAACTTATAGATTATTCAAAACATATTAAGTTAGCTAACGTATTTGTTTAAACGATGTGTGCCTTTTACCCCGTGTGTTGGGTTAAAGGGCCCTTTTGCCACTTTTGATTTTTAAACAAACAAACTACTTTTATGATTTATTTTCACACAAAATCTGTTGATCCGTCAATGTTCAATAAAATTTTTTCAAGCAAACATACACTATGGGAGTAGTGAAAAGCACCGTTGTATACCCACTTTAAACTTAAATAGTATACTCTCATTAAACTCAATGTTTATGTATAATTTAATGAGAGTTAATTGCGATTACACTCGAGCAATATTGTTTAGAGATGTGGCGAAGTGAAAGTGAAAGTCTAAAGACTTACCTTTCAGTATAAAGCATAAAAATAAACCAACGATCTTCATTTTGGTGTAGATTTGAGTCAAATGCGCTTTAATAAAGACTTCGTAAGCTTTTACGATGCTTTCTGGAATGTTTTGGTTACGGTTAGCCTAGCCTTCAGCGCTCCGTTTAGCAATTCTGACTTCGACACACTTTTCATATATAGCCGACTTAACAACAATAGAGAGACTTTATACCAAGTGAGAATCGGTGAATTATATTGGGAATCATATTCCTGATGTCCTGAATCCAGTATTTCCGCGTTTCGAGTAAATGTAGGCCTATTTAACTAAGGCATTTTGTCAGGAAGTTGTTCCTGGGATATCGGCTCAGTCTCATCTCCATCCATCAATGGAAAATGTTTTGAATTATGACGCATTGAGTTACTATGGTTTAGTTGTCAAATTTCTTTACTGTTTCACTCTCTTTGAATATTTCTGAGGATAGGTTTTTTGAAAGACAGTTTCTGTAGCTATATACATAATAAATGTTTTTGTTAATATAAATTATAATTAATTAGTTGTATAAAATTACAACATTTCAAACTCATGTGACGATTTGCACTGATAAAAATGTGATAACCAGTTCTGACCTGGCATTTATCCATGCCAGACACCCCTGGCATGGATTTTATGGATTTATTTATTTATTTATTTCACTGTACTGCAGTTCCACCTGATGACCAGCAGTGGAGTTAATAAGACTTGAACAGACTTGGTGGCTGGTGTGTGTCAATATGAAATCAAATTGGCCCCAGATTAAACTGACATGTTCCAATGAAAAAAAGGTCTTATTTGTTAATCATAAGAACAAAATCAGTAGTAGATTTAACAATGTATGTCCTGTACAATGTATGACCTGTATGTTTTTAATGACCTGCTGCCAGCTCAGTTTCTGAGTCAAAGTGAAACCTGCTGTGGTCTCATATATTTTGATCTACAAAGATATGTGGTTTTGTTCTGTTGAGTGGACAAATATGTTGTGTATGTGTCTATTGTACATCTCATGTGGTTGAAGGGCTTCTTCCTGTCCTGTTAACATTAACATCTCAGACTGTTTTCCTGTTACACAATGCAGTTTAACTGTTAAAGTAGTGAAACCATTAACAATAATAGACGATTTAAAATGATCAGCACCATTTACCAATGATCATTTACTACTATACAAACAAATGTAACCATTATGAGAACTTGAAGTTCAGTCACATTTAGACACTAGTAATGTAAAATATATGGAAATGTCAGCAATTTTGACATATACACTGTAACATGGTTGCCTGCCATAACCAATAATAAGAATATGTTATACCACCAATTCTAAATTCGTAATAAGGACTAGAATAAGTTTAACACGCAAGTAGAACAAACATAATCACATTAAGTGTGTGAGCACGGGGAGGGTGGTGGAAATGTGTCAGGGGGGAAATCACACTTGGTGACATTTCAGGTGATGTTCTCTCAGACCGTACAGCCAACTGCTGATAAAAATGCTTCACGGGTTTGTTTTCTTTTGTTTGTGCTTCTGGCGTCTCGTCGGTAAGTTGAAATGTGTTTATATCTTTTCAGTTCATGCAGTGTTTAGAATCGTGTAAAAGGCCTACTGTAGAAAATTACTGAAGGGTTTATATTTCCTTACAACATTTTCATAAAGGTATTCTCTTACGTTACAGCTACCCAGCTAACAAAAATATGTTCTAAAAACCCTTTAGGTTATGGTTTCACTTTATCATTCTTAAAACATTCTGGGAATGTTACATTTGTTACAACAAGTAGTAACATTTAAAAAATGTTAGACGAACACCCAACAAAAACTTCAAAAAAAAAATGCTCCATTGAATGATGAATAAAAAATGTTTTTGTGCTAATATTTTGAGAACATTAAAGAGTTAGTTCACCCAAAAAAGAAAATTCTGTCATTCATTACTCACCCTTGTGTTGTTCCACATCCGTAAGATCTTCATATCTTCAACTTCAGAACACAAATTAAGATACCTTTGATGAAGTCTGAGAGGTTTCTGTCCCTCCATAGAGATCCAATGCAACTACCACTCCAAGGTGCAGAAAGGTAGGAAAAAGACATCATTAAAATACTCTATGTGACTCCAGTGGTTTAACCTCAATTTTTTGAAGCGACACAAGTGCTTTGTTTGCGCAAAAATACGTTATTTACCACTTTACTTACAAAAATATTGATCTGCAACACGCGTTCATGAGAGCTTCACGAAGCATGCGTGTTGTGTTCACACGAGAGCTGACATTGTTGCGTGAACATTTTAGATAATATTATTTTGTAACTAAAGTGGATAATTATGTATTTTTTGCACAAACAAAGCACTCGTGTTGCTTCATAACATTGAAGTTAAACCACTGGAGTCACATGGAGTACTTTAATGATGTTACTCCTACCTTTCCGCACCTTGAAAGTGGTAGTCTCTGGAGAGACAGAAACCTCTCAGACTTTAATCAAAAAGATCTTAATTTGTGTTCTGAAGATGAATGAAGGTCTTACGGGTGTGGAACGACATGAGGGTGAGTAATTAATGACAAAATTTTCATTTTTGGGTGAAAAATTAAAGACCTGATAGGTGAACTATTAAGGCCCTGACATACTACAAACAAGTGCTTTTTCGTTAGGGGTAAAACGAAGTTCGAAATAGGTGAGTAGTGATATACTGTAATCTAACATCTGACTCCGCCCACACTGCTGAGAGCAGGCGTTTAGATGAATATGTAAATATGTGCTGCGTGCTTTCCTCTCAGTAACAAAATAAACACATCAAAAACAGCATTTTTTTATAGAAAGCATAAGAAAAGCATCTGATCATGGGTGTGTTAGCACAAGCTCTGCAAATTAGCACTCCAGTAAAGTCACGTCATGTTTATTTATGGCATTTTATTCAATAGATTGCTTTAAAGCAAGCAGCTTTACAGTATCAAACATGACAAACAGTGTCAGTGCCTCATTTCATCATAAGCACAACTTCATTTTGTACTATAAAGCGGCTATCCAGTGTGTTCATGTTTTTACCCGTGGAGATCTTACCTCAACAGACGAAATGAGTCAGACAAGAGTTCCACGTGAAAGAAGGCGGAGCCTCAGCGCACACCTCCTGTTACATTATCGTCACGGACCATGGTAGTACGAAGGTGTTTTGCAACTGGAGCGAGAGTTCGCTTTGGCACTGACACTGTTTTTCATGTTCGATACTGTAAAGCTGCTTGCTTTTAAGCAATCTAATGAATAAAGTGCTAAACATGACGTGACTGGAGTGCTAATTTGCAGAGCTAGTGCTAACATACCAATGTTGTTATGATTAGACACTTTTCTTATGCTTTCTAGAAAAAAATACTTGCTGTTTTCTCATTTTTGTTGTGTTTATTTTGTTACTGAGAAGAAAGTGCACAGCACATATTTACATATTCATCTAAACGCCACTCTCAGCAGTGTGGGCGGAGTCAGATGTTCAATTACAGTATTGCTGCATGCGTATTTTGAACTTCGTTTAACTCCTAAACGAAGTACGAAAAAAACTTCGTTTGAAGTATATCGGGGCCTGAACTCCCAAAACGCACTTCGTTTTGGCCTGATTTTGTTCAAAATGACATGACATCAGTTCGTTCTTCGATTTCATTTTAAGTATATCCGGGCCTTAACAAGCATTACTGGAAGAACGATTGTTCATAATTTTGATAGAACCTTGCCAGAACGTTAGCTCTGAGAACATTCCCTGTTAAGCTATTTTTAAAAAAGCTATGCTAAACCTCTATATGTAGTACACCTTAGTTAATTTTAGCAATGCTCTTGCTTTTGATTGTAGTTCTAGCTGTCCTAAATGACAATCTTATCATTCTGTGGTATGGCTGTGACAGTGTGAAAACAGATCTGTGATTTACAGTATGTGTCCATTTGAGATTTTATTTGCATTTGAGATTTGATATGCTCTTTAAAGGAACACTACACTTTTTTTGAAAATAGGCTCATTTTCCAACTCCCCTAGAGTTAAACAGTTGAGTTTTACCGTTTTCGAATCCATTCAGCCGATCTCCGGGTCTGGCGTTAAAAAATTTCTAGTCGTATCGGCCTAGAAAATCACAACTTTTCATTTTCCGTCGGTCTTAGTACACGATGTAACTACAGAAGAGTCAAGTTTTAAATAGGAAAAATATTGAAACTCTTTGGTCATTTTTTAACAAGATGCTAACGGTCTAATCAGATTCAATGAACTATGCTAAGCTATGCTAAAAGTGGTTCCGCCAGACCCGGAGATCGCCTGAATGGATTCGAAAACGGTAAAACTCAACTATTTAACTCTAGGGGAGTTGGAAAATGAGCCTATTTTCAAAAAAAGTGGAGTGTTCCTTTAAGAAACCCTCCAGACAGTGCTTGAAGTGGGCCGGTGTTATGCCGAATTTCGACTCCCTGCCAAATTATTACCCCCCTCGTTGAAGTCGCTACCTGATTGCTTAATCCTAACCCCACCCCAAATCCTAAACCTACCAATACTACGGGGTTAATAATTTGGTGGGGGTCAGAATTCGGCACAACACCGGTACACACCTGTATGCAATACCAGCACTTCTACATTTTAATCTTTATAGCGTACCTTCACTTTGTCTTGCGTACCGCCCCTTCTCACATGTTGCCGGTGTTGTGTTGAATTCTGTGTCCCTAGCAGGTGCTGTACTGAGCTAATCCAACCTACTCCTAATACCAATCCTAATCCTAACCCTACTGTCACTACAGTAAAGTGAGAGTACCGGCACTTTTTCCCCCACTTCAAGCACTGCCTCCAGACATTTAGGAAAATAAATACATATTTATTAAACTTTCCATTTATAACATCTTCCATAACTACACATAACTTTTAAATTAATGCCAAATTTATGGCAGCTTGATTCTGCCATGGAAAAAAAAAATAAAAAAATCTGACTTTATTTTTCACAATTCCGACTTCATATCTTGCAATTCTGACTTTACAGTATATCTAAACTCAGAATTGTGAGGAAAAAAGTCAGAATTGTGAGTTATAAACATGGAATTGGGAGAAATAAAGTCAAGAATTGTTTGTTATAAACCCGGATGTTAAATGTTTTCCGTTATGTGTACCTTGTGTTTCTGTTACTTGGACTTTAGGTTGTATTCTGACCGGTTCATTTCCTGTTTTCTGTTTCTAGTGCCATTTTGTAGTTTTCTTGTTTATTAGTTCCCTGATTGTTGTCTTGTTTACCCCTTGTGTAAACAAACCCCAGTGTTTCCAGTGTTCTTGGTTGGGTCTTGTCCGTTGTTGGATGTGTCGTTGGTGTCCTCAGTTCTGCTCCTTGTGCTTGGATTGTTGTTTAAAACTGCATTTGGATCCTATTCTTCCTCATCTCTGAGTTTTCATCAGCTTTACATCGGAATTGCGAGAAATAAAGTCAGAATTGGAAGTTAAACTCACAATTGCGAGATTATATGAACTCGCAGTTGTGAGAAGTCCAAATTCTGAGATATAAACTCACAATAGCAAGAAATAAAGTCAGAATTGCGAAATATAATCATTTAATGGCAGAAACAAGCCTCCATACAAATAGAATGACTTATATAAATCCTACAACAATTTTAACTGAAACTAATGATCCAGCAGAAAGTTCTTCAGTACTTTATGTGATTGCCTGTATGTTTCAGGTGTGTTTGGTGTTGAGGCAGATGAAATCGAGTCGGTGTCAGTGCTGGAGGGTGATTCTCTCACCCTACCGACTGGTGTGAATAAAATACAAGAGGACGATCTGATAATGTGGACGTGCGGTGACTATTGTATCGCTAAACTCAACATATCCTCCCAAGTCATCTCTGAAACTAACAACAGATTCAGAGACAGACTGCAGCTGGACATTCAGACTGGATCTCTGACCATCACAAACATCAGAACCACAGACTCTGGACTTTATAAAGCACAGATGATTGGACATAAAGTTTCAAAGAAAACTTTCAGCGTTACTGTCATTGGTGAGTATACTTATAGGTTGGCGTTCTCTAAAAATGAAATTTAAATCACAAACTATTTATTCATATTTCTTTCATGTTTCCAGCTCGTCTTCCCATTCCTGTCATCAGTAGTTACTGTCCTCAAAGTCCTTCTTCACCATCAGCGTCCAGATGTGTGCTGCTGTGTTCAGTGGTGAATGTGGGTCATGTGACTCTCTCCTGGTACAAAGGAAACAGTTTATTGTCCAGCATCAGTGCGTCTGATCTCAGCATCAGTCTCTCTCTACCTCTGGAGGTGGAATATCAGGATAAAAACACCTACAGTTGTGTGCTGAACAATCCCATCAGCAACCAGACTCAACATCTGGACATCGGTGAACTCTGTCAGCCATGTTCAGGTAGCCTAAAAACATCACTTCAACAGCACATCAGCAGCATAATATCAATCATGTTATATATTTATATTTTCTGTTCTTTTCCCCCTTCAGAATGTGTCAACTGTTGTGGTTCTACTGAAGCTGTGATCCAATTGGTCCTCTCTGCTCTGGTGGGCGTGGCTACTGTTGTTGTTCTGGTTTATGACTTCACATCCAGAAGAGCTGAACAGGAAAACAGAGCTCCGAAATCAAACTGATTTACTATAACAAGAATTTTAAAAGAATATCATCAGTAAAACATTTTTCTCTCTATTTTTTATGTTTTGCATAATATTGGGAGAAATCATTTAAATACTCTATAAATGCCCTCTAAAACAACATGGCACGCAGCTCATGAGTCTTGTGCATTCATATTTTCACTTCGCAATCATCTTTTCTTTCATCTACGCTATATGCTTACTAAACATTTTCTTCTGTTTTTGTGGTCTGGTAAAGTAGGTAGCAGACCTGTTTCTGTGGCCTGTTAGCATGAAAGCGTTTCTCAGGAAGTGTTTAGTTTTGCAAACTTGTGACTTCTGAAGAACCTGTCCTTTAGTGTCAGGACATTGCCCCTTTAATGTTGTTACCCACAGTGTTCAGAAAGTTTTCTCAGTTAAGCTACGGGTGTTAAACGTTGAACTTTACACACATTACACACCTTTGTTTGAGAAACAAGTTTACTTTTTAAGCCACCCTCAGTAAAACTCTTGTCTGGTAGATTGAGTCCTGTTCTTTTACTGAAACCTTGCTTATTATTACATTATATACAGTACATTCCTGGCGTGACACTTTCTCCAGTGCACTTGACTTGTTCTTTCAACACAATTGATGCACCATTACAGTACAAGTAATAGTGGTAAGTGCCTATGAAATTATGGAATTATGTGTTTGTCACTGAGAGACTTATTTTAATAATGCCATTTAATGTTTTCCTTTGTATTAAATGTAGAAAATAATTGCAATCAGAGCATTTGTGCAATTATCAATTACAATTTGATCTCTTAAAGAACAGAACGTTTACATAACGTTATGCATAATGATTCATTAAAAACACGTTAGCCTCTGAAAAAAATGCATTTGGCATTTAAGAGTGTTTTAATTGAAAGGCGTTTTGTCTTTGTGAGAGAAGCGTCTTGCTGCCGCCTGAGATGGACATCCACCAACCCGGCCCACATCCAAGTGTGATATCAGAAGCCACGCCCATGTTATTGGTCATGTCAATCACAGTACTGATTGCCTTCACCAAACACTGATCCCTAAACCTACCTATTGCTGTAACCTTAACCAATGAAATTAGCTGTAGGGTGGGTTTTCTGGTGGTTTGGGGGGAAAAAATCATGTTTCCTCATTAACTTTGAGCATAGCGAAGTCTTAAAGGGACAGTTCACCCTCATGTCGTTCCACACCAGTATGAGTTTCTTTGTTCTGCCGAACACAAAAGAAGATATATTGAACAATGTCGGTAACCAAAGAGTTGATGGGCCCATTTACTTCCATAGTATTTTTTTCCAAACTTCGGAAGTCATTGGAGTCCATTAACTTTTTTGTTATCCATATTCTTCAAAATATCTTCTTTTGTGTTCGGCAGAAGTAAGAAACTCAGTGAATTTTCATTTTTGGGTGAACTATCCCTTTGAAGCAATGAGAATGCGTTTTGTGCGCAAAAACAAAAACAAAAATAATGACATTATTCAACAATCTCTTCTGTGTCACTCTTCTACGCTGTTTACGTCAGAATGCCGACTCATTATTGGCTGGCTTCACACACGCGTCGTGCTGCTCACATTAACAGCGTCGGGCTTCAAAATCTCAAGCCCCATTCACTACCATTATAAATCTTGGAAGAGCCAGGATATTTTTAAATATATCTCCAATTGTGTTCATCTGAAAGAAGATACATATACATCTAGGATGGCTTGAGGATGAGTAAATCATGGGATAAATTTCATTTTTGTCTATTGTCTATAAGTCACATAAAAACACACAAATGAAAATGCATATTAGCCTTTATTTCATAACAATCTTCATTTATAACATTTTCATACAAATTAAACATATACAGGTTATTGCTCCAGTTAACAAACATTGCAATACTGCACAATTTATTTTAAACGTATTTACTGACTAAACAAGCCCCTGTAACTCTTTAAAACTGAAGAGTGTAAGCTCACAAATGAACTTTTATAGATTAAAGTTTCTATAGAGAGGTGCAGGGATGGTTTCTGGTTCTCGCCAAGACTTTCCTATAGGGGTTTTATAATGGGCTTTTTAAATTTATGAGTAAAATAAGACCTGTGGTAAACATAACTTGATACTTTGACGTTTTGTTCTACAATGTGAATTACACACACCCACACTGAAAATGCTAATTTTGAAGCAGTTATGTTAATTTTTGAAAACATATGTTTTTAGATAAGACAGTTTAGGTGTGAGTGTGGCCTTGATACTTTAATCAAATATTGGCTGGATTAGCCATTCTGAATGTTCACTGGATCTGAAAATTACCCTTACTTTAATGTTTTTTCAAATATATTTTTACAGACTTAATAGAATATTTTTTCTTAACTAAGCCCAAGCAAGAATACCAGTTCAACGTAGATATTTTTGCTCTTCCAACTAGCGTTTTTACAATGAAGTTTTATTAGTCGAAAAAAAAAAAATGATTTAATATTTCAAAATACAGAGTGTTTTCACAGTGAATTTACAAAGAGCTTCTCAAACATCACAGTATGTAAAAAAACACTGGACTGAATATTAAAATATGATATGAATGAATATTAAAAACTCAGTATATCACAACATGCTCACAAATATTTACACAAACTTTAATGGCAATATGTCACTCTCAATTTATTATGTATGATACAAATAAACCCTGATACTGTTTATGTACAATACAAAGTTCATAAATGTTTTGGGACTGGCATTTTGAGTCATTTTGGTCCAGAGATTAGCATATTGAAAATATGTATTGAAATTATACTTTGTGTGTTTTTAGCACTATGTTTAGCTAAATATTTTGTCAGTTAATAAGTATGTAGTCCTAGTAGTGCCAAATCAAATGAACTTTTAGCTCATCAACACAAAGTGCGCCAGTTTTTGCTGAATCATTTACCATTTAAAAAGTGAGTATGCATGTAGTATGAATACAATCCATACAGACTACATCTGCCATACTGGCATTATCATGTGAAATTGTGTCACCGTTCCCCACCAGACTCCTCATCCTCATTAGATAAAGGGTCCGTTGGCTGCACAGTATATGTAGTGGTGTTGTTGGGGTCCTCGTCTGGTATCAAGGACAAATCTGTCTCATTTGGATCATCCTTTTTCTTTTGTGTGGAAGCTGTAAGAAAACAAAGAAAAACAAAGTAAAAAGAGAGAAGCAGCAGTGTTAAATTGCACTGTATAGCAAATTAAATATCCAAATCTGCATCATGTGACTCCTGATTTCAAACATAGATTTCAGCATTAGGCCCAGCAATGTTTTTTACATTACAACTGCCTGATCGCAGTTATATAATTATATCATAATTGTACATACAATAACACAAGCATAGAGAAATGTCCCTTTTACTATTTATATGGAGGAAAAAAACTACAAATATATGCTATTAAAAAAATTGTGCAATTGTGAAGTGTGGACAGAAACATATTCTAACTTATTATTACTAATACTATGGCTGTAATAGTTGACTGCGTCAAAAAACAAGTCAAAATGGAAGTTGGCTTAAGCTTCTCACCACGGACATTGACTTTGATGGTTTTCGTAAGAGGATTTGTGTTGCTGTAGATCTCTAGTTTAAAATGCCCAGAGTCTTTGACTCTCATGTTCTTGATAGTGAGATTTCCAGTCTGATGGTCCAGCGTCAGTCTGTCTTTGAATTTTCCACCAGGACCATCCCTTAATGAGAACCTATTGTTCATTTTATTGCATACAGCTATGACACTAAATAAGGTTGTGGAATCAGTCATTCTGCGATCAGCATATTTCCACCGTAGCCGATCATTTCTCTGAATGTCAGTAACACCAGATTTTAGAGTGACAGTTTCTCCTGGCTCCACTTTTATTTTCTTCATTTTATCCTTCCCATCATGAAACAAATCTGGAGGGAAAAAAAATAATTTTTTCAAGATAGGAATTAAACATGTATAGGTGGTATGCAACTGAATTTTATGTGACTAAGGCCCTGTTTACACCTGGTATTTTAATCCGTCTCTTTTGTCCACTTTCAACCACTTCTGTCCTGATTTCTTTGAGTGGAGGGTCTGAGGGCGGGTAAATGTATGAGCTTTTTCAGATCTTTTGAGCTAATGGACAAAATATATCATGCAATTTACATATGAACAAGACCGGAGCACCAGCTTTCCTTTCTGCCCTGACAGCCACAAGACCAACTGAACGCTGTGAGCATGTGTTAGAAATAAGGAATGGTGAGAGAACATTGTGCTTGGTACATTTTTCATCTTCAAACCAAACTTGGGTCTTCAGCCAACAAAGTTTACCTCTGGAAGTGGTCGAAAGTGGACAAGCTGAAAACATTTTAGACCACGTTTACACCTGTATTTAGTCCACTTGCAATCTGATCAACCAAAATGCATCTTAAAGAGTTAGTTCGGCCAAAAATGAAATTTCTGTCATTAATTACTCACCCTCATGTCAGAACGTTGGCTCATTATTGGCCAGCTCCTGCGTCAACATCACACGCATGCATCATGGTGCTCACATGATCAGCTTTGGCCAATACTGAGCCGGCGTTCTGACGTAAAACACGGAAGTGCTGGACGTAAACAGTGTAGGAGACTGACAAGGTAGAGAAGAATTTGTTGAATAAAGTCATTATTTTTGTTTTGTTTTTGCACACAAAAAGTGTTCTAGTTGCTTCATAACATTAAGGTTGAACCACTGCAGTCACGTGGACTATTGTAACGATGTCTTTAGTACTTTTCTGGACCATAAATGTGGTAATTTCATTGCTTTCAATGGAGGATAAAAAACCTCTTGGATTTCATCAAAAATATCTTAATTTGTGTTCCAAAGATGAACAAAAGTCTTACGGGTGTGGAAAGACATGAGGGTGAGTAATAAATGACAGAAATTTTATTTTTGGGTGAACTAACCTTTTAATATCAGGGCCTAAGTGTGATATTTTCAATGATAACATCATCTTTGAGGATGCATAACACAAGCAATGGTAAAGTTGCTCACAGCTGGTGTTGTAAGAGAGGTGAATCACTAGATTTCATTATCTTACCTTGAAGTGGATGACATTCCTCATCACCTGTTCAAACAATAATCACTGATTTATTTTTTTTGTTATTTCTGATTAACAGACAATGAAAATGCATATTGTTTTACAGTAACTTACAGTTTGATAAATCTCTCTCCTGATCAGGCATTTCCAGATCTGCTGAAGACAAAGATTTTAATCTGATTTGTACTCAAACACACAGAGAGATTCAGTGCACAAAATAATGCAACATCTTACCATTATTTGGGTTATCAACTTCGTCCCTAAGAACTGGACCTGTTCAAACAATCATCAGACTTGATTCAATGAAACATATCAATTGGATCTTGTGGTTTCAGAGTTGTACTTTTTTCCCTTTTATGTTTTTGCTCAGAACAGAATTTATTTCCCCAGTGTTCAACTTAGTTTCCAGGGAAGTATCCTCTCTCTCTCTGTTATACTAAATGCTATATATAATAAAATAAAGTTTCAACTACGGTAAAGAACAGGCTGCCTTGAATTTGAAGTGAATTGGCCACAGCACACAGGAAGTTTAATTGGAATTAAAGGAAGTGGAACTTACTGAAATTCTGAGAAATTCAACAATGGCATTCTGGGAAATGAAGTGTACTTTTTACACATTCCCTGCACTTTTCATTTCCACACAAGAGGTCTCTTTTTCCCTAATATTTACTATCTGTATCAAGTGTATAAAGGGGTTAGTTAATCTAAAAATAAAAAAAAATGTCATCATTTAACCATTCTCAAGTCATTCTAAACTCATGACTTTTTCCATTGAACACAGAGTATATATAGATGATAACAGTAGATATAATAACATAGTATACAGTATGTGTGTGCTATATATAACAAGGCTTCTGATGTCATAGAACTGTGTGAAGATCTTGTTTAACTTAAATGTATTTATCTTAATATCTTCCCATTCATTGAAATTGACTACAAAAGTCATATATGGATCATAAAATGGCACTTTGCCCTCACACACCTTCAGTTCTCACTTGTCTTGTGAACCTCATATCATTAAACCCGAGGCAGCAACTTACAGCAACATATTTGGTATAAGAGCTACAGCAGAGCTGAAGATTGTCAGTGAACATCTTACATTTTGCTCTGCTATTGTACTTGAAATATAGTATGTAAATGATGAACAATAAATACATCATAAGAACTAATTTGATGAATGGCCAGATCAAAAGTCCATTTTAGCACAAACATCACTCTATAAACACAAAATCCTACGCTGTTGGTGTAAAACTCACAATGTCTTTCTGTCAAACTGATTCAAAATAATGGAGCATTTCAGAAATATCTCTCCTATTGGACATTTGTCCAGTAAAAAGACAGATCTTAATCTGTATTAAAGGGTGATTTTTTTTTTTTTTTTTTTTAACAAACAAAAGCACACAGTGGACACAGTATTTAAATATCTTACCATCAATAAGTGGATGACACTCTTCCTGACCTGTTTGAACAATAATCACAGATTTTTTTTATTTTATTTTTATTTATTTATTAGTTGTTATTTCTGATTACTTGTAACAGACAATGAAAATGTACATTGTTTTACAGTAACTTACTGTTTGGTAAAGCTCTCTCCAGAACAGGGCATTTCCAGACCTGCTGAAGACAAAGATTTTAATCTGATTTGTACTCAAACACACAGAGAGATCCAGTTCACAAAGTAATGCAACATCTTACCATTATTTGGGTTATTATGACCTTCTTTAACTTCTCGACCTGTTCAAACAATCATCAGACTTGATCAATAGAACACAAATATGAGGTAATAGATTGAAACAAGAAACATTTCTAGTTTAAACATTATGTATATTATTCAGACATTCCTCTTTAAATGCATTAAGTATCATCTGTGTGCAAAGTGAACCACATTTGGTTTTTGATCACTAAATATGGGTAAAATTCAATTTGATCATGGAGCTGCTTTGAGATCCCCATATCTATGGGACTGAACTATATAGGGCTTTGAAAATGAAGATTTCAAAAGGAAAATTTATTAAAAATGAGAATCTAGAAGGACATTAAGATATCTTGAATTCTTCTTGAGTTACAGGCATGCAAACTTTGGAAAAGGAGTATTTATGGCAATCAGGGATGTTCTATGCAATTGAGATGATAGAAAACACAAGATACATTTTTAGTTTCAACATTATTTGATCTTCAGATATTCCTCTTAAAAAAAAAAAAAGTATCAGCTGTATGCAAAGTGACCCACATTTGGTTTTTTGACCACTAAAAATGTGTTCAATTTACCAGTTTACTCATGGAGCTACATTAAGATCTCCATTTCTCTGGGATTAAACTACTGAGGGCCTTTAAAATGAAGATACCAAAAGGAAAGTTTGTTAAGAACTAAAATCTAAAAGGATATTAAGATATCTTTAATACTTCTTGAGTTACAGTCATGCAAACTTGAGACAAACAACAAGAAGTGCTTCTTCCCCATTTTTGAATGGTCACTGTTGGCATTTAATTAAACAAAGATGGCTAAAGTCAACAGACTTTACTAACAGACCTACCAATCTCTGTGTAAAAATAAAATAATGCACCCCTGTAAATTGGCTCCAAAGCTCAGGTGAAAATTGTCATTTTGACCCCCCTCTACAAAATAGCGGATTACTCTGTCAATATACATCTGTGATATTTAATATTTTGGCTTTCATCACTATTAGTCTTTCTACAGAAAAAATATTAACAAAATCAAAAATTTGAGCTGGGGACCTCTGGTTGAGTTGACACAGAATGACCCAATGGTCATTTAGTTAATCGACACATTGTGGTTTGGACTGTACTAACTCTGTACCTTCTATTATACCAATGCAGAGAATGGCAATAACCCAGTATTCCATATCTTGAACATCTCAACTCTAACTCTTTAGACAAATAATCTGTTGTCTTTAACAGAAATAGGTAAACTGAATGAAGCCATGTAGCATACATCGCATACATTCAAACACAGCAGTCAGTTATCAGTATACGGCAATATATCAAGAAATAGTACCTTACCATTGTTTAGTGGAATAGCTTGTGGCTCAGGAGCTTGCTCTGTTATAAAATGAGGACTTCATTTAAACAATGATGTAAGTCCATATAGCAGAACTATTAAATTCTGCCACAATCTAGCTAATTTTTTTAAATTGTGATTACAAAGTATCTGAACATTTTTATTGTATTAGCTTTAAAATAACACTTACCTCTTCCTTTTCGCTTTTTAATGAAGCAATAAACCACAGCAACTCCCCCAACTAACAGGAGGGCACCAACACATCCCCCCACTATAACACCTAAGGGTGCTATATGGAGAAGTAAAGACATTAGTTAGTTTACTGGACCTGGCAATACCTGTTCATGATCAAAAGCTGTAAGACTATTTGCTGTGAGACTCTTTTTACTATTATAGATAGCCAAGTATTATATATCCATGGTTATTTTAGTTTCAATGTGTAGAGCAAAAACTACAGAAATCGTAACTGCATCTGCAACTAACACTCATAATGCATTACAGAATGGAGAAAAAACAAACATATTTGTAATCTAGAAAAATATTATATAGTTCCGTGGCCCTCTTTAACTTGGGCAGAATTAAACAGGTTCCTTATGGCAACCTCTGTGTCTCTAAGCAGAGATAGCAATGAATGAAAAGTGTTTGTTTTGTTCCACTAGCTTTTCATTTTGAATCATTTCTATTATAATTAAGAGTTTGTAGGAGTATCATATTTATATGGGTGTATATACTTGAACATGTGTGACAGAGTTGAGTGATGTCCAGATGTTGAGTCTGGTTTCTGATGGGATTGTTCAGCACACAGCTGTAGGTGTTTTTATCCTGATATTCCACCTCCAGAGGTAGAGAGAGACTGATGCTGAGATCAGACACACTGATGCTGGACAATAAACTGTTTCCTTTGTACCAGGAGAGAGTCACATGACCCACATTCACAGCTGAACACACCAATGAACATGATGATGATGATGAAGAACATTGTGAAGATTTACTGCTGATGACAGGAACAGGCAGAGGAGCTGAAAACATGGGATAATAAACAGGTAAAAGATCATTTACAGATAAATCAAACTTTTACCAGCTTTTTTTTACCTTTTACATGGTCATAACAGGAATTGAGAGAACAGATATAACTAAAAACAGTTTGGTAAGTGAATCTATCACAATCTCATCATAACATGCTTAAAGTTTAAAGTGTAGCTTTGCTGATTTTCAACCCACTTTGCGTATTGCTACAATGTCGGAAGTATATGTTTACTCATTCTCCGAGTTACTTTATTTTGATTGAGACATTCATGTTTATTTGTAATCAAAAGTCCGCCGGATGAAGCGTTTTGCCTATTGACAGCTCCAGGGCTTTTGTGTAAACTACAGATTGTACTTTCACATTTTGTTTCCCACACATTGGCTGTGTCCCAAATCAGAGGCTGCAAGGTCGGACTGAGCATTGTTAAATGGGACGGTCTAGCCTACGATGGATTGTTCTTGTAATATATATGTATATGTGCCGAAAGATAGGGGTGTGGAGAAAGTAACAATACAACACCATTATGATTAAAAGTTTGCCAAGAAGTATTTCCTACTAAAGCAAGGCTTGACTCTGGTAAGCGTATCCACAGCAGACTGGTTGGGCGTGGCTTTGGATGGCAATGTGTCCAGTGCATTGTCCAGTGCATTATAGGTGTTGAAGTTTTCCTAGCTATTTGGCAAAAGGGGAGATTTTTTTCTCTGTTTTCTAGTCAGGTTGCAGTGTAGCACCGATTTCAATTTTTTTAGCCTTTCTCCTGCATATTCAGTCAAATTTTATTGAAAGCCTATTTTGCCAGCGGTGAAGTACCCTTTTAAGTGTTGTCAAGAATTGCTGTATAGATTTGTGCGGATATAATGTCAGAACCCAGAAGATTAATTCGCTGCTGGTTCCTTCGAGATTTTCCTATGGGGTTTTATAATGGGATTTTCAATATATTTCTAAAACAAAACCTATGCTAAACATAACTTGTCAATACTTTGACGTTTTGTTCTACAAGGTAAATTACACACACCATAGTGAATTTTGAAGCAGTTATGATGATTTTTGAAAACGTACGTTTTTTTCCAAAAGTAACTATATAAGGCAGTTTGGGGTGTGAGTGTGTGCAGTGTACAACAAAACGTCAAAGTATCATCAAGTTATGTTTACCACAGGCTTTATTTCACTTAAAAATGCGAAAATTCCATAGGAAAATCTCTAAGAAACCAGCGGCAAATTAGCATCTTCCATGGGTTCTGATGTCATACCTGCTCAACTCTAGGGTTGTGACGGTGAGGAAATTTTCCCACCGGTTAATCGATGTGTGACAACACCATTAATACCGGTATCACCGGGATGGGGGGTGTTCCCTCTTATGCACCTCGCTTTTACATCGCTAATTTGATGTGAAAGTAAAATGCGTACGGCTGAATTTGAGCTTCCATAGGTATGAACTGAAAACGGTCCATGCCAGTAGACACGCACCATTATGAATGTCCCTGCAGCCATGCGCATTTTACTTTCGCTTTCAAATTAGTGCCAGTTTGGGGGTGGCAATTGCTTGAATGGTGGGTTGATTATTATTTTTAATGAAAAACACAACAACTAGAAAAAACAGAAATAATCCTATTATTAGTTCCCTAGGTTCCCTATTAGCACTGGGTTTAAATCCAAAATACTGCAAAAACCAAAAACCTTCTGCTATCATCTTGTCAGTCAGTTCCTCACTCTCATGATAAATGAAATCTGACTCCTGATGCTGATCTGTGCTGCATTGAGCAGACGTGTTCAGTTTTTAATTGCAGTGTCTGTTTTCTAACTGAACTAAATTATTTTTATTACTATAAAAAATCTAAATGACGGTGGGTGGCAGTGTCGCGGTGGGCAAGTGACGTAACCGGTGTTGCGGCTGAACACCAGTAACACCGTCAACACCGACTATCGCAGCAAGTGCCTACTCCACTCTATTGCAGGTTGTATGTTTCCATTTGGGAGGAGTAGAGGGAGGAGTCAGAATCAAAATAACACTGCAATCTTAAACACAGTCAGTATGTCGGCTTTGTCTACAACAGTCCTTAGATCATCAGGCAAACAACTCAAGTAACATATCATAGACCTTCAAGAAGAAGAATTCCTTTAGATATGTCAAATTTTAAATAATAAAGTAATTTTTATTTTAACGCAAACTTGTGTTAATTGCCACACATCAAAAGTTTCGACAAAGATAATCCACTGAAAGACTTGAGCTACTCACCATAGACAGTAACATTAAATGTCTTGTATGAGCTCTTCCTGACAATATTTAATTTATATATTCCAGAAAAATTAGATGTGACGTTCTTGATGGTAAGAGATCCAGTCGATTGGTCCACCAGCAATCTGTCTCTAAACATCCTAATTTCAGAGTTCATAACTATGACAGTATCGTCAGGTCCAAAACTCCACACTTTCAGATCGTCTGTCTGTATTTCACAATGTAGAGTGACTGAATCTCCCTCCATCACTGATACTGACTCTATTGCATCTGTCTCAGCACCTGACACACCTGAAGAACAAACAGAAATGGTTATTCAGATAGAGACTGATTTGCAAAACCACAACACAATCAGTATGTGAAATGCAGACAGGTGGTCAAAGAATCAGTGTTTGTTCTGTATCAAAGAAAGGTCAGAATCAAGTGGCAAAGGGAGTGATCAACTCCTACCCACATAGCAACATTGTATCGGCCCAGATCCGGCCCACATCTGGCACATGTGGCATGATGATCTGGCCCACATGCTGCACTGAATTACGGTCCTTGTGTGGGCCGCTTCTGTTTGCCAGATCTGAGCCATAAGCAGGCCACAGCAATGCCACATGTCAGCCAAGAGCAAAGAAATAAACCTAAACTGGACCTTATCTGAGCCACAAAATCTGTGTATATTAAATATAGAGTCATCTTAGATGAAATCAACTGAAGATAAAAGACATTAAATCTCTCAAGATCTCAACAGAGGATGATTAAACACCTCCACAAACAGCATTACCAGCTTCATTTATTAATAACCAGATTGACTTTATTTTTGTTTGACATTTACAATTCTTTCTGAGAATTAACAGATGTTTAACTCTAAAGTGTTTCATTTGAAGTCACCATAATGGTGATTAGTGGTTCCATTAGTTGGGTTCTTAACTCTTATCATACGTTTGTCTTTTCTGGCTGCTGTGAAAGTGTTTTTGTTAAACATGTTTGCAGTAGCAAAGGAAGCTAAAGCAAGATAACATCAATTGATGATGGTTGTCTGTTGTTTGTTTTGTAGTCATCATAAAATAGCCTGACAATCTAACAATTGTGTTGTGTGATTGATACACTTACACTACAAACCCTGCATTACTACAGCATGAGTTCCTGCCGCAATCGGTTAGAAGATTTTAACAGACATGAGCACTGAAAGTTCATCTATGATGACACACACAGACATCAAGAATCAGCGTATGAATCTCACCAGTGGTGACAATCAAAAGTCCCAGCATGCATTGCAGCATGAATATGCAGCTGAATTGTCCTATTATTTTGTTTAACTGTAAATATTTGCTTTTATTTTTGCTGTTGTTTTTGTTGTGACATTTAGTAGTTTTTTGTGATGTCCAGAGTTGATATGATTATCTGAACATTTTGTTGATTGTCACCACTATTGAGATTCATGTGCTGATTGTTGATGTCTGTGTGTGTGCTCGTGTTCGTTAAAATACCCATGGTTTATGATGTGAAGATATTAATAGCCCAACACAATTGTTAGATTCAAATGAAATCAAGATATTTCATGATTGATGTAATTTTGCATTAGCTTTCTTTGGCATTACAAATGTGTTTTACACAGGCAAACACATAATTAAAGTTAAGAGTCCAACTAATGGAAACACTAATCACAGCTATGGTGACTTCAAATGAAACAGAGTTAAACATCTGTTAATTCTCAGAAAGAATTGTAAATGTCAAACAAAAAGTCAATCTGGTTATTAATAAGTGAAGCTGGTAATGCTGTTTGTGGAGGTGTTTAATCATCCTCTGTTGAGATCTTGAGAGATTTAATGTCTTTTATCTTAAGTTGATTTCATCTAAGATGACTATATTTAATATACACAGATTTTGTGGCTCAGATAAGGTCCAGTTTAGGTTTATTTCTTTGGTCTCAGCTGACATGTGGCATTGCTGTTGCCTGCTTGTGGGTCAGATCTGGCAAACAGAAGCGGCCCACACAAAGACCGTAATTCAGTGCAGCATGTGGGCCAGATCATCATGCCACATGTGCCAGATGTGGGCCGGATCTGGGCCGACACAATGTTGCTATCTGGGTAGTTTAGTTTATCAATGAATTAGGAAAAAGTGGTGTATATAATAATAATAACAATATTAAATAGTCTTTGTGCTCTGCATGCATGATTTCTCCAACCCACTAATGCCTGACATACATTTACTTGCTTCATGAAAATTTCAAACTTCCTTGGCCCTGCCCAAAGACTTTTCACAATGTTTCACATAGCACCAAAATGCATAGGGAGGGAGGGTCATAAAAAGTAGTCTGCTCGTAATATGAAGCTTTACTCACCTTCATGTCACCTGTAAGACCTTCGTTCATCTTCAGAACACAAATTAAGATATTTTTGATAAAATCCGATGGCTCAGTGAGGCCTCCATTGACAGCAAGTTAATTTACACTTTCAATGCCCAGAAAGGTACTAAAAACATATTTAAAGTTCATGTGACTTCAACCCTAATGTTATGAAGCGACGAGAATACTTTTGGAGCGCCAAAAAACAAAATGACAACTTTTTTCAACAATCAGTCTCCGATGCGCGTTCACGAGAGCACCACGACGCATGCGTGTGGTGATGACGCAGGAGCTGGATTATCCAAACTTTCAAGCTGTGGCATGACAATGGCCCTTGCCAAAATGGCACACTTCATGCGCATTTTCGGTCTCGTGGATTTACAATCGCTGCTGAATGCGCAAGACCGTAGGGTGTCCCATTCGTCTTTTTAACTTTCAGATGGGTGCTCGTGAGCACCTCCTTTGCGGCCGCTATGCCCACTTCTGTTGAGCCCGCAAGTCTGCGAGCTACGCAGAGGATTTTACCCGGCAGTCAAAGCGGCATTACGTCACGAAAGTGCGGACTCAGAGGAAGACTGTGAGGGTTTAGGCTGCCATTTGGGATTTGGCCAATATCACAATCAATGCAGCACACGCTCTCCATCGCTCTCTGTCTTTCAGAAGCTTGTGGCTGTGGTTGTGTTTGTGTTGCAGACTCTTCCATCTCTTTTAGTTTCTTCTCTGTATATTCTTTATTCGAATAAGTAAGGTTGTGCAAAAAATGCAATTCATGCTGTGTCAATCTGCAGACATAGTTATGAACTGTTTTATGTTGAGCGTGTGTCTTCCTCTGTAAATACAGCCCTGCATTTCTGGGTCATATGTCAGAACGTTTTAACTGTTTTAACAATGTCTTTAGTATCTTTCTGGGCATTGAAAGTGTAAATTAACTTGCTGTCAATGCAGGCCTCACTGACCCATCGGATTTTATCAAAAATATCTTTATTTGTGTTCCGAAGATGAACAAAGGTCTTATGGGTGTGGAACAATATGAGGGTGAGTAATTAATGACAGAATTTTCATTTTTGGTTTAACTAACTCTTTAACTATGCTAAAACCACACACACATTCCCAAGATAGCACACACACATCTCGGAGATATCTATGTCTGCATTTACATCTGCAAGATGTATTTTGTTTTGTTTGAGTGTTTGCAATTGCTCTAGGACGTCTCCTGTAAGATGTCATATAGACATTTAGATGCTTTAGAATGTATGTAAAACTGCATCTCTATGCAGTTTGAAGCAGATGTTTTACAGACTTCCAGATCTTTAGCAGACATCTTAAAGACGATCAGGGACCTGTATTTATCATATGGATGAAGAATGTGTTTAAAATGCAGTTGAGCTGAATGATAACATTTGCTCTCTTTAACGTTGTTAAACTGAAAGAACGAAGCAAACTGTTGAAAATATCCACAACACTGCACTGAAATAAGAGCGCACTGTTTCTGTCAATAAAAAACTAATACTATAATATTAGAAGATAAAGTCATGCAGAGGTTTGTTATACAAAAAAAAAAAGGCCACTGTGTAATTCGCACCCTGCAATTAGCCTACGGTGTTGATAGTAGCCTATGCTTAAAGAAACACGATGCGAAAAGAAACCAAAAGCAATAAACATCTACCACTTACCGTGCATGTGTAGTAATAATAATAGTAAAACGATTATCTTCATATCGCTAGTAAAAAAAAGTTAAATAAAATCTGAGTAAAAAAGATGAAAGGCGGGACTGCTCCTTGTTAGGCTAATCGTTCTGTCGCAGCTCAGAACTGATTTCTAAACTGACAGAATGCAGCGTTTGACATTAATTTAAAACGACACTTAACCCCATTACAGACAAACTTTATACTGAATGAGATCCACTGGTGGCTATTCATGTAAAAATAGTGAAAGGGGGGGGAAACGAAGAAAGAAAAAAAAACATGCGCGAAAAGTGATATTAAAACTTCCTGGTGGCTTAGAGATAGGATTACAGGTTTGATCCCCACCTACTAAAGTTGTTATGAAATCGCCCACCGAGCGATCGGGAAACTGCTATTACTTTCCTGCAGACACATACTTGTTTACTTGTTTTTTAATCTCTTCTAGTACAGATTTCCTGAAGCTCGAGCATTTTCAGGGTAACTCTACATTTGTAAACAGCTGCAATTTACAATATTAACAGATTTTTTTTCAAGATGCATGTTTCGATGAAAACAATGACAATGACAAAAACACGGATAGCCTATATAGAAATACAAACTTTTTTATAAATAGAGAAACTATCAAACACAACTATGATAATTTACATTTTTTTAAAGGCTATCCACTACCGACCACAGTCCCTCCACAAGTAACTTGTAATGTCATGTTTTAACCAGATGTCGCTAGAGAGCCCGAAATTCTGCAGTTCAGAGAGTTTGAAACAAGAATCCCAAAAGCATGCCTCTTGCCTCAGCTTCACTTGATATAACATGCAGTGCACTTTCACTTGATCAAGAACACCCCAAATTAAGTCATATCAATTTCACTTTTTGTCTTGTTTTAATAACTCCTTGCTATGAGCTACATAGTGAAAAAGGGATTTTAACTGTGTTTTTAATTAAGTTTGTTAATTGTATAATTAGCCACAATGGTGCTTGATATAAATGTTATTTTAATTAATTTAATTAAATGTTATTTTAATTAAGTTTGTTAATTGTATAATTAGGCACAATGGTGCTTGATATAAATGTTACTTTTAAGCAATCTAAAATCAACCAACAAAAGGTAGCCTATATGTTTTTGTCAAGCAAAAAGAAAAAATGGATATGATTCACTGAAAGCAATCAGTTCAGTTTGTGAGTCAAAGAGAAACCTTATCTGGAACAATATGCGGTTTTAGTTGTTGGGTGGACAGAAAGCTTGTGCATGTGTGTGCACACATGTTTGTGGGTGAAGTGTGTCTTTTCTTCTGCTAACATGAATATCATAGTCCGAATTCGACATCAAACAAAACAGATTTACAGTGAAATAATGTAGTTGAATTCAGTTACACTGTATTTCATTTTCTGATTTTATTTCACATTTAAAAATATAGGATCCAGCAAAAAGACCATTTTAACTACCTGTGCCTTTCTGCCAACAGTTAAATGCTGCATATAATAAAACATGTTTGCATCTCTTACATCACTGCGACCACAGCCGGTGTGTGCAGAGGTGTCACATCCTGTTAGGGGAGAATTCACATGCAGCGAATGGTCACTTATTGTGAACGGCTTAAAAAATGGTCCATGTGTTTGTTTTGTTCTATTTGTGCTGGTTGTGTCTTGTTGGTAAGATAATCTCTTCAGTAATCAATTACACTAATCAAACATTTAGTTCTCTGTCTGATTAACCATTTCTGTTTGTTCTTTAGGCGTGTTTGGTGCGGAGACAGAGTCAGTGTCAGTGATGGAGGGAGATTCTGTCACTCTACACACTGACACGGAAATACAAAAAGACGATCTGATACTATGGAGATTTGGAACTGAAGACTCTCCTATGGCTGAAGTCAATAGTTCAGCCCAGATCATCTCTATATCTGGAAGTACTGAAGGATTCAAAGACCGATTGCATTTGGACCCCCAGACTGGATCTCTCACTGTCAGGAACATCAGAACCAACCACTCTGGAATTTATAAAGCACAGATCATTGGACATAAGGTGTCAACGAAAATGTTCAATGTCACTGTTTATGGTGAGTTAATTACCGAGTCAAGACTTTATTTGTGTTTGACACTGATTTACAGATCTCTCTCTGTTGTCATATGTTGACTATAGGAGTCCCACAGTATTTCACTTGTCTGGAATAAGCATTTGATTAATATAAACTATAAATATGAATATAGTGTTAATTATAACACTATATATAAATGACAAATATAATAAATGTCAATTACAATGTTGCCTGTAGTTATTTAAAGTAATAGTTCACTCAAAAATGAAAATTAGCTGTTTGAAATGAATGAAAATGAAAATTTGTTTGTTTCTTTAGTGGAACAGATTTAGAGAAATTCAGCATTGCATTACTTGCTCACCGATGGATCCTCTGTAGTGAATGGGTGCTGTCAGAATGAGCGTTAATGTGGATTATATTTACATTACAATTACATGTTTTTTTTGTGATGAAGTGTTGGGTTGGCCAAACCACAAGCAGTTTTGTCTTTGCAAGGTTGAGTTGAATGACCTTCATCCAGCCAGAAATGTCTGTCAGGCAGTCTGTCAGAGATGCGAGCAGCTACGCTCAGATCATCCAGAGAGGTAGAGTTGTGTATCATCAGCATAGCAGTGATAAGAAAAGCCATGTTTTCGAATGACAGATCCTAGTGATTACATGTAGATGGAGAACAGAAGTGGTCCAAACACTGAGCCCTGAGGCACCCCAGTAGCTAGATGTTGTGACTTCGACACTTCACCTCACCCCTCCACGACACCCTGAAGGATTATTAATTGGATTAATAATTGCGTTAATTTCTCAGTAATTTCACAGTAGGACTTCTCTTGTATATAACTGCACTCGCAGAAATTTACTGTAAAATCTACAGTAATTTACTGCCAATTTCAGTCATGTTTTTACAGTTGTACTGTAAAAAAAAACCTTGGTTTTACTGTGAGTTTACAGTATTGTTATTATTATTATTATTTGTTTAGTGTCACCATTGTTGTGTTTTGTAGTATTGATGTCTGTGTATCATTAGGTGATGTTTATAAGAAAAAAAAGTCTTGTGTTGCAAGATGATGTCACATCTTTCAAAAATAAAAATCTACAAACAGTTATGAATTTGAAATAAGATATTGGCAAATCTTCATGCTGAAATAATGCTAAAACGAAATTATATTCTTGCTAAGAATAGTTTGACTAACTTGGCTGAATGTGAATATACAAGGTTCAAGATCGCAAGCAAGAGGAACACTGATCACCATTATGGTGACTTCAAAACAATTACAGTACTAAACAATTCAATTCCTTACAGTGGCATGGATAAAGACAACTTTATCATGTGAATTCAGAGTAAAACAAGAGCAGTAAGTTACTGTGATGTCAGCATCATTTTGCTGTTGATTAACAGTAATTCATAAGAAAATGACCCAGCATGCATTAATTTCACTGTAAATTTCTGACTACATTAATTTATTGTAAAATAAAACTTGCAGCTGATTTGATTTATACTGATTTTTCTAATCTTTTGTAGCTCATCTTCCTGTTCCTGTCATCACCAGAGACTGTTCATCATCATCATCATCATGTTCATTGGTGTGTTCAGCTGTGAATGTGAGTCATGTGACTCTCTCCTGGTACAAAGGAAACAATTTATTGTCCAGCATCAGTGTGTCTGATCTCAGCAGCACCGTCTCTTTACATCTGGAGGTGGAATATCAGGATAAAAACACCTACAGCTGTGTGCTGAACAATCTCATCAGCAACCAGACTCAACATCTGGACATCAGTGAACTCTGTCAGATACGTTCAGGTGATATTAGTTTTTATTTACTTAAGTCAGCAGCATATTATTAGTCATTTTATTAGTCATGTTTATTGCTCTTTTATTTCCTCAGACTCAGACTCTGACTGTATCTGCTGTTGTGATTCTACTAAAGCTGTGATCCAATTGGTCCTCTCTGCTCTGGTGGGCGTGGCTACTGTTGTTGTTTTGGGTTTTGACATCACATCCAGAAGAGCTGAACAGAAAAGAAGAACTCAGAATTCAACATCAGTCCTACTCTGATTCTCTATTAAAACAACAATAATCTATTTTTTATCATTCTGATTTTGCTCCTCTTCCTCTCTTTCTGAGCATTTTGGATTTTTTTTTTTTTCTTTTACAAAGGAATAAAATGTATTTTTATATGCACTGTTTATAACTTAAGTATAGACAGTGTGTTTATAGCTTTTTCTAGGAAACTGGTATAACTGAAGTCTGTATACTGAAGCCGTTCATCTCATGTGAGTGTCATATTAAACATACTGGTCAACAGTGTTCTTTACCTCAGGTAAAAGACCTTTTAAATGCAAAATAAATTGTGCACTTCAAAGAATATTAAACGTAAAATACAAAATATCTGCATTTTATTATGTCATGTGTCATTAATTCTCCAGTAGACTATTCAACAGTTAAAGGCTTGCAAAATATTGGGCAGTGCCTGTTCATTAAATATGATTAATATTGCTGTTGGTATATGAGCAAGGTGATAAGTGTTTCATTTTTTTGTTTGCCTAAGCAGTTTTACAATGGCATGCTGATTTTAAGTACCTTCTATAGATGGGAACATAACTTAGGAAATAATAAAAAGAAAGGCGTCATGATTAAGCGTCATTAGACAACAAATAATAATTGAGAATAATTTAGCCTTACTGACATTTTAATTTAATAACATTTTAAAATAAAGTGAGGCATCAAGTGGGCGGGGCCAGTCGTGACTTTTCGCTCTCATTGGATTATGAATTCTTCAGCGCTGATCCTTGCGAAAGAACATCCACGCCTTAATAATTCACGCGCGTGTCGAGACGCTGTTTGTTTAACCTGACGAAAGCAGGATTAGCAGATCCGGGTGCAGCTTTCGTTAAAAAGCCCGATATCATCACCATCATCGCCAGTGGAGCTGACATTGTCTTCTTTATTGATAACATCAAGGAGCTTTAATTTATTTCGTCCTTTGGTGTGCTACCTGAGGTGGATGTATCGCCAGGTGCTCGTGCTCGCGGTGTTCGCCGCTATTCTATGCGGGTTTCCAGCATCATGCGCTCGTAATTTAAATTACAGACCAATCATCGGTAAGAATAAAAGTGATTCTTTGAGGTGGATTCAAGCGATTTCTGTCTTTTTTTAACGTGGTACTTACGGGTAAAGTAGTGTATGGTAGGTGATACTAAGATATTACATCTACTATTTTTGCGATGTCATGCGATTTATTATTTTATTTATTTATTATCTATCGGAGCATCTCTGCAGCTCAGTTGCTGGAACGTTCTCGTTTCTTCTAGATTATTTTTAACTCTTCAATGCTTTGCCACGGCAACACGTAATGGGGTTTAAACATATGGTTGGAGACCACCTAACCTTGCTGACAAAAAAGAAAATGCTTAAACAAGTCAGTGGTTAACTGGCCTGTTATCTTGTCCAAATTAGTAATGTTTGATGTTTTCGAGGGGTTGTGGGCTCTTGTGGTTGTTAAACCAGCTGCTAAACGCCAGCGTGATTTCAAGAGGAGCTATATGTAGCTTGTTTTTGTTTTTTTCTTCACTAGTTAAATCCCCTTTTTTCTATCTTTTGTGTTTCAGGAATTTTAGCCCAGGAAAACCTAGAGGACGACCCTCATGCACAGGGATCTTCTTATATAGCTGCATCATATGTGAAACACTTGGAGTCAGCTGGTGCCAGGGTTGTACCAATCCGGTACGTTCAACACAAGCAACATGCTATTAATAAAAAAATAAAGAATACACACAGATAAATATGTTTGTTTGCAGCATAAATCGCACAGAGGAGGAGTATGAAAAACTATTCAACGCAATAAATGGGTGAGTGTTTCTGAATAGTTTGACATATGCTGGCAGAAATGTAGAGCCAGAAAGAAAATAGTGCAGAGTGCTTTTCTATCTGTATTAGATTATGGTGATCTGATCTACAGTCATTCAGCAGTTGGTAAAATTTCTTCCTCTTTTCATGCTCTCTGGGCATGGAACGAATTGCAAAAAATAACTGAGAAAAATACAGTTCCTCCTTTGAAGACCTATACCCCTGGTTTCACAGACAAGGCTTAAGCTAGTCCTAGACTAAAATGCATATTGTAGCCGTTTTAACTGAAAGCAACTTGCACTGACATATCTTCAAATATGTCAGTGCCATTGTTTTGTCTCAAGATGCACACTAGTGATGTTTTTCTCTAGGGCATGTTTATAAAAGCTACTTAAATTCCCTAATTGAGGCTTAATCCTGGCTTAGTCTAAGCCCTGTCTGTGAAACCAGGCCTTAAAGTTTTAAAAGTAAAGGAAAACATGTGCTTCTGTCTTAAAGGATTAGTTCACTTTAAAATGAAATTTACTCACCCTCAAGCCATCCTAGATGTATATGACTTTCTTTTTTCTGATGAACACAATCACAGAAATATTAATAAATATCCTGATGCATTCAAGCTTTATAATGGCAGTAAGCGTTACCAAACAAGTATGAGCTGAAGAAAGTGTCTCCATCCACATCCATCCATCATAAACATACTCCACACAGCTCCAGAGGGGTTAATAAAGGCCTTCTGAAGCGAAGCGATGCAATGCATTTGTGTAAAAAAAAAAAAAATCCATATTTAGCAAGTTATGAAGTAAAATATCTAGCTTCTGCCAGACCGCCTTTCGTATTCAACTTACGAAGAAAGTGAAAACTCTAGCAGTTCAAAAAGCTTACGCTACGTCCTACGCCTTCCCTATTCAAGTTACGGAAAAAGCTTAACTGATGTGACGCCAGTTTACAGTTTCTTCGTAGCTTGAATACAGAATGCAGTCGGGCGGAAGCTAGATATTTTACTTCATTACTTGTTAAATATGGATATTTTTCTTACACAAACGCGTCGCTTCGCTTCATTAACCCTCCGGAGCCGCGTGGAATATGTTTATGATGGATGGATGTGGATGGAGACACTTTCTTCAGCTCATACCCATTGATCCCTATCACTGCCATTATAAAGCTCGTATGCGTTAGAATATTTATTAATATTTCTCCGATTATGTTCATCAGAAACAAGAAAGTCATATACACCTAGGATGGCTAGAGGGTAAGTAAAGCTTGGGCTAATTTTCATTTGAAAGTGAACTAATCCTTTAAACCAGGGCTCTCTGGAAGAAGAGATTGTGTTATCTCAATGAGATGTTCCACGCTAAGTAATGAATAAATAAAAATAAACGTGGTAGCTGGTCTTTAGCTTGTCCAACTAGAGAACAGATACCATGTTACAAAACTGCTTGTATTTCAAACTGGATTTTCCAAAAGGGTTTTTGATTCACCTTTAATCTGCTGATTGTTAACTGTTTTTACCTGGTTAGTTTGTTGCTACCTGGAGGGAATGTGGACATTGAAAAGTCTCAGTTTACCAGAGTGGCGAAGATTTTCTATGAACTTGCAATAAAGGTATGTTAAAAAAAATAGTCATATGTGAAAATTTGTTTGAATTGATCTGAATGTACGTTGAGGGTTCTTCTTTATGATCTACAACAGGCTAATGATGCTTCGGATTATTTTCCGATCTGGGGCACCTGCCAGGGCTTGCAGCAGCTCACGGTTCTGACCAGCAACAAGAACTTGTTGACCTTGACCGACACCAAAGCAGTCACCCTACCGTTGACCTTCAGCCCAGGTTGGTAACCCTGTGTTTTCCACCATTTTGGAATGGCAAACTCTACAGCACTGTTGACAATTAATGGGTGGAAACATATAATAATGCATACTTTTATTGTATAAGTTTTTATAAGCATATATGTTCAGTTATTAACAAGATGATAAACTAGCGGACAGTCGCTGAGTTAAACATGCAACATGAGGATGTGGCTAACTACTCTTATACATTTGCAACACTTTTTCTAATCTTGTGCAATTTTCATGTTCTTCATTATGAGCCTGTTTACACACCTGGTATTAAGATGCATTTTGGTCAATCGATTACAAGTGGACGGTGCTTAATACAGCTTCAAAACATTTTCGACCCTGCTTAGGCCAATATTTAGGTCTAAGCAGGATCTAAAATGTTTTGAGCTTGTCCACTTTCAGAGGTAGTCAAAAACGCATTCAACAGGATTGCTTTGTAAACGCTCGTGTGGTCGAACAATACAAAACACCGCCTACTAGTGTGGTCAAAAGTACCAACCGCGATACCAAGTCAGGACTGAAATTTTAAAAATGTGACGCTTTGAGCTCTGTTGAGAAGATTCATAAACACCTCTGATTGGCCTTTGTGTTGAGGCACTCATCAGATATGTCTGTGATTGGCTACAATGATCAGAGCACGGGAGCGTTTGAAAGCACACGGAAGGGTTTGAATTTGAAGGCAGGCGTCTATCAGCGGACCGATTCGCTAATAGAAGCCTGCTTTCAAACGCTTCCGAGTGTAAGCGCTCGGTGAAGAGCTTCATTGATAACTAGTAACAACGTTGATCATTGTAGCCAATCACAGACATATATGTTGAGTGAGTGAACCACAGTGGCCAATCAGAGGTGTTTACGAATCCACTCAACAGTGCTCAAAGCATCACATTTTTTTAATATTTCAGTACCGACTTGGTATCTCGGTTGGTACTTTTGACCACACTACCGCCCACTCTCCGCCTACTGACCTAATATGTAAACATTATGGGAAGCGTGCTAGCCAGACGGGATTTAAAATTTGTCAGCTGAAGACTAAAGTTTGGTTTGAAGAAGAAAAACATACCAAGCACAATGTTCTCTAACCATTCCTGATTTAAAACACACACTCACAGCGTTCAGCTGGTCTTGCGGCTGTCAGAGCAGAAACGAAAGCTGATGCTCTCTGTATGTTTTTGTCATCTCTGATCGCGTTCATATATGTAAAATGTGCAGGCTTATTTTATCCATTAGATGGAAAGGTCTAAAAAAGCCCATACATTTACCCACCCACAGACCCTCCGCTCGAGGAAAAATTCAGGACAGAAGTGGTTGAAAGTGGACTAAAGAGACGGATTAAAACACCAGGTGTAAACAGGGCCTATATGTAGATGAACCACTATAAACTAGTTGAAAGTCAAATGACAGATATTTCTAACCACAATTTGTGTTGTCTGGTTTACCAATTTTGTGCATCAGCTATAGTTAATGCTTGGTCAATGATTTCGATTGATTACAGGAGCCCAAAACAGCAGGTTGTTCAAAAAATTTCCAAAGGATGTTCTTCAGTCTCTGGCAGAAGAAAACATCACGTCTAATTTCCACAGCTGGAGCTTGTCCATGCAGGTACCAATTTCATTTTTTTTTTTTTTTTTAAATGCATATGAGAATTATTGTCAGAAGTAATTTCACAATGCATAAAATGGAGCAACAGAACCAACATTTAAACCAGGAACGTTGACTTCTGTATTTCCCACAGTACTGCTTTTTGCATACTGATTAGTCACTGTATATTCACTGTATAAACATGATTTGCTCTTACAGAATTACAGTGGCAATGCCAAGCTGAAGCGTTTTTATCGAGTCCTGACCACAAACACAGATGGCAGGAAAGAGTTCATTTCCACCATGGAGGGTATGAATGTCGCTCTGTACATCACAGAGCACCTCTTTGTGTGTGTATCTGTGTGATATAACCCATTGTTCAGACAGTCTCACGGTCGGCTGATCCTCATTAAACTGATTTCACGCCAGTGGTGTAGTCTACGTGATACGCAGGTATACGCCGTATACGCACTAGGAAAGGTCAAGGATTTCCGTATACCCACTTAAAAAAGCGCGAGGATACATAACCATCCAATAAATCACAATAAGATTTGTAGTTTGTTGCTTTTGACATGAAACAAAGTCATATTTAAAATTCTGCCCATTTTACTTCGAAATAAATAAACATAAATACCATTTTGGCACTCTTTAATGTGACGTGACCGATCACAGTGCCTCAGTTGAAGAGAAGCGGCAGCGTGAAGCGCACGTAAATTGATCATCTCCTCCGCTTTAATACCAGTTACAGCGCGAAATAAACATGAATGAACATCTCAAGGTATGTTAAAAGATACACTACAACTTACCGAAATCCGTATCATGCCTCGTGTAATTGCTTCATCTGTGTTTTAACTGCGGAAAGACGTTAATAACAGCTTGTAAACAATGTCACATAATGTCACAAAATTTAGGCTACCTCAGAACAAATATATTCAGTGACCATAACCTTGTTAGTCAGCTAGAAAAATTAACTCTAGAGAGGAGCATTTAGCTAAATATATGCACTGTATTACATATTAATTATAATTTTTAATGTTCTTCAGTAGCCTATATTATGCACGTTTGAATAAATCCGTCAAGTTGACAGCCACTGTTTAAATGTTAATATTTAAAAAAAAAACGAATTTGAGTAGAAATAATTTAAGTTAGTAGGCCTATTATAACTTTATTATTATAAAAAGTGTAATTTAAGTTTGTGTACAAATCAGTTCATTTTAACCTTCAATATTAATGTAGTACCAACTGATTCCCATTTATATTTTACAGCATAAGTTTAGAGATTTTTTTTTTTTTTTTTTTCTCTTGAGAAAATTTGCCTGTACTGTACCTGATATACAGTATTTCCAAAATAACTGATCTAGAATCGAATAGCAAGTTAGTGAATTGAAATGCATGACTATGATGACAGACTGGCAGGAAATGTTGCAAAACAGTGCACCATTTTCAAACCATCCAAACGGGGTGATATTATGACATACTGATAAGCCTCATCTTTCCATTATTGTTATAATAGTTGAAACTTGCACTCTTAAATGTGCATTGAAACTTGCCAGTTGATGATAACCTATTTATATAACATCTAATAAGGCTAAATGTAGATCTTATCTGGCTGAGTTAGTTGGTGATTGACACTAAACAGTAGAAGATCAGTCCAGCTGTAAATGTCATTGGCTGTTAAAGTCTTGTGTTGCTTATAATAAATTGACATGTTGATAACACACACATAAGCAGTCTTTCAAAATGCTCTCAATAATGTAGCCTAGATCACATGCATACTATATGCATTAGTGAGTGTGGTGGTGCTTATGGGGTGTCGCTCAGGGATGGGTGAGTATGAGGCTGGGAGGGAAAAATTGCGGTATACTCGCTACAAAAAACTAGACTACACCACTTTTTCACCCATAATACTGTGATGTAGTAAACTAACTGCTCTGTTTTACATTTAGAAGTACATATTGGATTGTTCACATTTTTAGCAAGTGTTTATATACTTGTCTGTGAATTATATCCAAAAATGTTTGATGAACCTCTGTCATATATCCTGTAGCGTCTCGATATCCCTTCTACGCTGTGCAATGGCACCCAGAGAAAAGCCCGTTTGAGTGGATTGAGAAAGCTGGTATGGTGCACACCCCCTCAGCTATCAAAGCCAGTTTCTACACTGCCCACTTCTTTGTTTCTGAAGGTTGGTTGTGTAAAAAATAGAAGTTGCAATGCTAACTTGACCTTCTTTTACCCTTTTAATTTTACTTAACTTGGTGTTAAAACGTTTGTTTTGAAAACAGTTGACATTCTGACCACTGAAATATGTATCGTCTTTTTCAGCAATGAAAAACCATCATCGTTTTTCTTTGCAAAGTGAGGAGGAAAAGGCTCTGATTTACAACTATCAGCCCGTCTTCAAAGGCCTGGACAGCATCTTCTTACAAAATTACTACTTCGATTAAGTGTTCAAGTCATTGCTCTTGGTATTCACCATGGCAAGAAAATTATTTTTTAATTTTGTTTTTAATGTTTTTATTTCTTTCCTCACACTTTGCCAAAATTTTATGTTTGGAATGCTGGGATGTATTTTAATGTTCATGCTTCTAATGTAGCTCTTGATTGTAGATTCTGGATGTGATGTGAAGTGTTCTAGAATCATCATGACTGAATGTATTAAAGCAGTTATATCCAATTCAGAAGAATCTTCTCGTGCCATCGTTTAGAAGTTAAACTCTGTCATCGTTCACAGAGCTCACAAGCATGATCAATGCGATGTTAAAATGTCCTATTGCTTTATACATTTTAAGTAAAATAAAATGGATTTAAACTGTTTTAACTGGTCAATTTATATGTGAAGTCCAGTAGGGGGCAGCAGTGACCTTTCAAACTTTATGGTGCGTTACAAAATACCGGACAAGCCTTCTCAAAACATTTATTTATTTAGCTTTTTTAAGAGATGGGATAACATAAAAATACCAGAAAACAACGAGATCTAAATCTCCTTACAATCAGATACATAAAGCAGTTTGAGGTACAAAATCAAAATGGGAGAAGTGCAAATTTGCTAATAGCTCTCGTACCAGGACAGAACGGTACAAAACAGAAGCATTCAACAGCGTTCTACACGGGCGTCAAACTCTCCTACATCAAGGCTTATTAAAGAAACAAAAATGCATGTACGTTATATAGAGCGTTCTGGAGTACTAACCATTTAAATCTGTTTAACAAGAACTGTTCACGTTTGATAAATTGTGTACAATCAGTTTGACCCCCGACATGTGCATAGACTTATATACAATGTTTCATGCACTTAAAATGAGTAAAGAATAGCCTTTTTTTTATCTATTGTGACAAATAGACTGTACCATAAACAAGATAACCACCATGAAGATAGCTAATTTAACACTTTTTTGATCGTTTTCTTTTGCTTTTAAAAACACTGAAAACATGTAGAAAACAAAGAAATCGTTACCTAGCGCCATTCGACACATTTCTATATTAAAGATTCTTTTGTAAGAAGAACCTTGTTCTGCTTTGGATGCCGTTGGTGCTGAGCAACGTTAAAGGTGCAATATATATATATAAAAAAATTAACAAATAGCGACATTAATCCAGTACAGAGCAGCCATTCCGATCGATGCGCAATAAAAGAGCAAGGCAGGTAGGCGTCCATCCAGCATTCAGCATGTAAAAACACAATATGCAGCCTGCTAAACAGTAAATACTTGCATTAAAATAAGTAAAATTCAGAATGACTGATTATAGTGTATTATTAGAGATACACTGTCTACATCTTCAAGAAAACAACAAAAAAATCCTTGGTACAATCTTTTTCTCTGTCTTCAAGTACATTAGTGTTTTTCTGTAATTCACTCAAAAATGAAAATTCATTTAATCACCTTCATGTCGTTTCAAACCTGTAGGTCATTTTTCTATGAAATAACATTTTAAAGGTGCAGTGTGTAAAATTTAGGAGGATCTATTGACAGAAATGCAATAAAATATACATAACTATGTTTTCAGTGGTAAAGACCTTACATAATGAACAGTTATGTTTTTATTACCTTAGAATGAGCCATTTCTATCTCATACACCGTGGGTCACCTAAAGCCCGAAGCACACCAAGCCGACGCTGACGAACTAGTGGCGACGAAAGCAGACTGCGGGGTTGGCTCACGTCGGCAGCGTCTGGGTCCAAAGTTGCCGACACACCAAACCGACGCTCGACAGCCGATGGCCAAGTAGTACGTCCATTCTGTGCCTGCGTAAGAAGAAATGCCTTTCCGTACCAGCAGGTGGCAGTAGCTGAACAGTCAATCAGAATGATCAGATAGCCTGACTGATCGACGAGCTCCGACACCGATTCAATGCCGAATCGGCCAAAAAAAAAAAAAAAAGCCAATGGACTGCTTTACAGAGTGTGCTTCATCACTATGTTCTTGTTTATAGAGGCAGCTTGCATTGTCACTACATTGAATACGAAGTAGTAGTAGTAGTAGTAGTAGTAGTAGCCATCTGGTTTATTAGAAGCAGAGACCGTTCTTTGTTAGAAAAAGAAACCTCATTGCTTGACTGGCTACTCTCTGCTGTCTTAGACGACATCTTTGTCTTGTATCGGCCAGACGGCAACCGTAGCTTCTCTTTGTCAGGGGTTTTCAACCTTTTAGGACACGCGCCCTCCTACGTTTATCTAATATCACTTGCGGTTTGCAACCTCACTGCTAGATGCCGCTAAAATTTACACACTGCACCTTTAAGAACTTTAATGTAGTTATTTCCATACAACTTTTTTTTTTTTTTTTTTTTTTTTTTTAAATAGAGATCGCGTCAGGTTCGCTGCCATTGGTCATCAGGGGTATCTTACAAAAAATAGTAAAAAGCTACAGAATGACTTTAGAAGTCTTGTAATACAGCACATAATAAGCCAAATATTCAACTTTTTTGGAACTTGACGTGGTCACTATAAACCGTTAATTGTATGTAAATTCTAGTGGGGGTTTTTTCCACAGAAAAATTAACCGTTTGGAACAACATGTGGTTGAGTAAAACGAAATATTTCATGTTTAGGAGTGAACTATTGCTTAAACAGTGCAAGAAACAATTTCCTTATAACATTTTTAAACATGATTGTTTGACACATTCGATTTAAATAAATTCCAATGGTTAGCTCCTGCACTGAAAATTGTCCCATATCACACAAGTCGCATTTTAAAGCACTTTAGTCCGTTTGAATTTAGTGATGCAGATAAAGAAAAACGTCATACAAGCCAAAAGACATCACATTTTAAACAGCAGACGTTTCGAAAAAGCTTGAAAATGTTTTCTGCCTCCATAGTCATTAATGCGATGCTGCTTTCCCATGCCGTTTGCTGATTGTTCCCGGGATTAAAGGTGAGTATCTTCCTCTTGGTTGTCTTCCTCGTCTTTCCCGGGCTTATTGACGAGCACCTGCCAACCGCTTCCTCCGTCCCCTCCCGCCGTCACACCATTGGCACTGTGTTTCTTCTCCTGCATCTCTGATTGGCTGTCGCTGGTTACGTCCAGTGTGGGGTTGTCATGGCAACCGTTCTCCACAAAGTGGAGCTCTTCGCCTCGCGACTTGATACACGACATAAACCAGAAGAGACAAACCAAAAACCAAGATAAATAGTTAATTAATCTGAACCCAAAGCTTCACTCAGAGAATGTTGAGGTTAGTAATTCGAGCATTCGAGTTCCATTATTAATTGCGATCAAGCTCAATATTGACAGTATTAGACTCGATTACCACAGAACATTTTGACTCGTACCTCAGTGTTTTTTATTTATTTATTTAAGGAAACACGATTGTCGATACGACCTACCATGTTCTTGAGTTTGGGTAAACGACGCTGCCAGCAGATATAGATGATTCCAGAAGCAATAATGAGCACACACACCGATCCGATGATCACGAGAACCACAAACAGCTTCCCGTAGTCGCTGCGGGTCTGACTGGGCCTCGAGTGGCACGTGTTTACCGTTGAATAATTCTGGATTCCAATCTGAGAAAATTCATTGGAATTATTTATTATGCATATTATTCATGCTACGTAAATCGTTCACAACCTTAAATATTTTAATTAAATGGATCATTATTATTTGGTGCATTTCAGTCCCACCTCATATAGACCTCTTCTGATTTCCCCCAGCATTGATAGGACGTCTTTTGGGGCTATGATTTCTTCACATTAGGAACAGAAAATTAGACAAAAATATTATAGAATGTTGTTTATGAAAGGAAATAAATCAAATCAAGAATTATTGAATCGAAAGAGGAAAATAAAGTAAAAAATTTTAGGACCATAAATAGTTTTGGCATTGTGACATTATGCTTTCATAACAATTAAGCACAAATTCTCTGTATTGACATCTAAATTTTAATATGATAGAGAAAATTATTCTTACATTTTTAAAATAATTTAGCATAAATTACAACAAATACTACCATGTCATATAAATACTAAATTTAAATAAATTACTTTATTACAATAATAATATCAATTGAGGGCAATATCATGAAAATGCTGCTAAAATGTCATAATGCATAACATCTTAATTGTACTTAAAGAGGCTCTATTTTCTTTGTGCAAAATATAATTTCTCATTTAATTCTTTTGATTTTGCAATGTAATATGACCTCTGACGGGCTTTGTAAGATCTAACTAATGCACCGAACAGAGATGTGTGAGATAAAACATGCTATTTTTATCCTTTATATAGAGCATGAAATTAAAAGCTTACAAATTATGAACACCTCTCATCTAAACCATAAACATGACATATCTAACCACAGAGGCCCTGAATAAGTGTGTGTGTTACCCTGCTCGCTGGCTAAGGCCATCAGGAGCTGGTGGTCCTGCTGTGTGGGTTTGCTGAGGAAAATGAGCCAGGAGCCTTGTGGGATGTTCATCTTTCGGGAGAAAGTGTTTTCCAGCATCTCCAAGAGTCTGTCGCCACTCTCCATACGAAACTCATCCTGTGAGAGACACAAAAGGAATAGAATGGAAAAACAGAGCAATACGGGGATGTAAAATCTATACTTTTTCATATCTCATGCTGAATATTTGCTCTCAGTGTGAGCACATACAAAATCAGTTTGTTTTAATTTTTTTGTTTTAAATAAATGCTTACAAAGACATATTCCTTAAGAGAGGAGAGAAAAAAGAAAAATAGCATGAAAAAATTGATTTTTTTAAATGTCTTCTACACTGTATTGTATGGAGGGATTTAAAAAACTATAATGAAAAAATGTATTTCATTTTGATTCAATCGAAAAATCATAAATATTCATATGTAAAATAAAACGACAAAATATATTTATGTAATAAATTTATGTAAAAATTAAATTCATTTCAAAGTAATATAGTGGACAAAATAAGAAAGAAACTAAATGATTAAGTACATCATAAAATGGTGTAATCGATCAAAAGTACAGTAAAATGTAAGCATAGATAGGGTGTTAATTATTTATGTAAATGAAAAAAATGACATGAAATTTGTCAGAAAATACACATTAAAATGTAAGATAGCGGACAAAATAAATAATTATATGAAATACTTTAAGACATCATACAATGGTGCAAAAACATAAATGCAATAAAATGGGAGTATAAATGTGCACAAAATTTATGTAAAAATGAAAATCATCTCAATGTAACAGTGGACAAAATAAGAAAAAACTAAATGGTTAAGTGCATCATAAAATGGTGTAATCAATAAATAATACAATAAATAATTGTAACGTAAATTGTGTTTTTGTAAAGAAACATACATATGAAAATACACATTGAAATGTAATACAGAAAACAAAATCAAATATGATGATATAATTAAATACTTATTGATGATATAGTAGAAAAGAAAAGTAACATAAAATATGACTTGAAATGAAATACGAGGCCAAATCATGCTCTGTTTCTCCTGTATCTGAATCAGGAGCTTCCGGACAGACAGATGACCCACCTAAAAAACTGGTTTGCTTTGTTAGTGAGACTCAGTAACAGACTTCCTCCATTCAGAAACAGACACACATCAGACAGGCTACAGAAATCAGAATCTGTTTTTTTTTTTTTCAGGCCATTCACAGCAAGCGCTGAGTCATTCAGACAGAGAGACTGTGCGCCTTGCTGAGAGCTCTCGTCCTGTGGGCTGTATTGGTTTCTGATCAATCGCTCTGCAGTGCTGCTTGGGTTCAGAATGCTCTATCACAGGAGACGTTGACGGTTTAGTGCACAGCTGTCAGAGAGCCAGTGGGGGGAAAGTTCTTTGCGATCATGCTGCAATTACGTGGCACTAGAGTGTTACCGTGGCAACAGACAACTGGCTGCTTCTACACTGGTGCGAATGTGTATGTGCCAGTAATGTGTGTGTTAGTGAAGATGTAAAAGAAAGGATCATCACACAATCTTTTTAGACAGCAGTAAGATTCAATGGAGAGCAAAAGGACATATGCTGAAGTCTCAGATGTATTTCCTGAGCAAAAGAACGTAGTAATCACATATATCTCCTCTAGAGTTTCAGATTTTAACAATGTATCAAACTGCACTAATCTGAGTCAGAGACAGTGTTGCTATTGTTAAATAAAACTAAAATACTTATAATAAAACTATTTACTAAAATGAGGGAATGAATTAGCACAGTGCAGCCACGATTTACTAAAATGAGGGAACAAATTAGTACAACGCAGCCACAATTTACTAAAACGAGGGAATTAGTACAACATGGCCACGATTTACTAAAAGAAGGGAATGAATTAGTACAACACAGCCACAATTTACTAAAACGAAGGAACGAATTAGCTTAGCACGGCTGCGATTTACTAAAACAAGGGAACGAATTAGCACAACGTGGCCACGATTTACTAAAATGAGGGAACGAATTAGCACGACGTGGCCACGATTTACTAAAACGAGGGAACGAATTAGCACAACTCGGCCACGATTTACTAAAACGAGGGAACGAATTAGCACAACGCGGCCACGATTTACTAAAACGAGGGAACGAATTAGCACAACGTGACCACGATTTACTAAAATGAGAGAACAAATTAGTACAACGCGGCCACGATTTACTAAAACGTGGGAACGAATTAGCACAACGCAGCCACAATTTACTAAAATGAGGGAACTAATTTGCACAACGCAGCCACGATTTACTAAAACGAAGGAACGAATTAGCACAACGTGGCTGCGATTTACTAAAACAAGGGAACGAATTAGCACAACGTGGACACGATTTACTAAAATGAGGGAACTAATTATTACAACGCGCCCACGATTTACTAAAACGAGGGAACGAATTAGCACAACGCGGCCACGATTTACTAAAATGAGGAAACAAATTAGCACAACGTGGCCACGATTTACTAAAACGAGGGAACAAATTAGTACAACGCGGCCACGATTTACTAAAACGAGGGAACGAATTAGCACAACGCGGCCACGATTTACTAAAACGAGGGAACGAATTAGCACAACATGGCTGCGATTTACTAAAATCAGGGAACGAATTAGCACAACGCGCCACAGTTTACTAAAATGAGGGAATGAATTAGTACAACATGGCCACGATTTACTAAAACAAGGGAACAAATTAGCACAACGCGGCCACAATTTATTAAAACGAGGGAACGGATTAGCACAACGTGGCCTACTGTAAAACCACAACTTTTGACCTCCTAACCACAAATTGATCATAGAAATAAAAACAGTATAAATAAAAATGAATAACACCATTTTCTCTTAGTCTTCTTAAGCGCAAACAATAACACATAATCAAAGTGCTCTCTCAATATTCAAAGTGCAAAAAGCTGAGAGATGCTTACAATTACACAACCCTGCCTAAGATAGCTTTCATATTGGGAGACATTTGCATGCATCAAGGAGCCGCTTTCAAAATGTGGGGTACTGAAATCGTGTTTGAATGCACGTTTTACTTTCGCGATTGCGCATACTCTGAATAGGGAGCCGCGGTGCTGAGCACGCATTCTACAAAAGACATTTGTCAGACGCTTAGGCTCTGTTGTGCAACGAATCCTCCGCCATGGTCTTGTCAGTCATCTCGTCACGTGATCTGTGAACTCTGATTCCTGCTGCACCACGTACAACTCTGCAGCTCATGTTTGATGAGCTGGATGGGATTGAAGCGACTGTTATCCAACTGACTTAAATGGCTTTTATTTCTATAAAAAGCAAAACGACTATTCTATCCTAATTTCACCCTAACACTCCATCATGGCAATATCGCAAGACAGCTTTTCAACTCGACGAGAAATCTCGTCACACCCCTAATACACTGGTACCACTTTTATCATGCCATTCTGTCATTTTTGTAGCTCTGCTGACTGACTTAATTTTTGGATGAACTATCCCTTTAAATGAAATATAAATGTCAAGTACAATAGGTCAAGATTAACCTCTGTGCAAGAACACTTGCCTCTGTGTGTGTTTTGCAGTGCTGCTAACTAGTACATAAGATTAAGAATCACATTTTTCTTTGTTCTTCACTATAAAGGCCAGAGAGCGTGAGGATTGCTCAGGCTGCTAATAAAACAAATGTTCTCTGAGCTCACAGCGTGTGTCATTGTTTGTGCTGAATGTCGTTAGTTGTGCAGTCAGCATGTTTCCGAGACAGATATCTTCCTGCGCCGTTCAGCATTTCTGCTGCAGTATGTGAAATGAGGGTCTGAACAGAACATACACCTTAATTAAGTGCAATTATCTAAAATCACGACTAGATTTTTATGAAGAAAATGTGCTCATGCAAGAACAATGCATGGTACATTGGGTTAGGGTTAGCAAGAGTTTTCTGGGTGAGTTTTTGTTACAAAAAAGGGACTTACACAGTCAAAGTTATCCGTCATGTTGAGTATAACGTAGCCCTTTCCTGCGAGGTTGCTCCAGTCAACACAAATCACCTGCACAAAATGAGAAAAAAGAGGGTGTAACAGCCACTTTATTGCACTGAATTGTTGTGGTTTGCCGAAGCGCTCGCTGACAACCTGCCGCGCTGCCTGCAGAACAAATCTATAAAAGCATTACTCTTCCAACGCATTCAGATAAATCAATCGTAAAATCATTTCCATCAAGACACAACATACTTCATCCAAACAAACAACTGAGGAACTGAGGAAGAACCACCTGTAGAATTCAAACATGTTTTGTCAACATTTTTTTACGAAGTTGTAATGGAAAATGACACATAAAAATTACTTGTACTTCTTGTTATTGACTAAAATGATGAAATAAAATAAAATCTAAATATTGGATTAAAGAAAAACATTTAGATGAATATTAGAAATATTACCTTGGCATCTAACTGAAAGTTTCAGTTAAGTTATAAAATTAGTAAAAGTAAATATATATATATATATATATATATATATATATATATATATTTACATTTTTTTAAATTAAAAATATATTTTATATAGTCATATAAATACATTTAAAAATATTAAAAAAATATTCAATGATACATATTTTTATTTTCGAACAGAGAGTATCTGACCTACAACTGAATTCTGAAGGTCTTGAGCTGTTTCTCTGCTTCAAAGAAAATTTTACTGTTATGATATTTAAGCAAACTGACTATGAATCTCTTTGAACTAAATTAGTGCTCAATTAATTGGTATCTTCTGTCACTGAGTACCTGCTCGGCCTCCTGGGACAGCTCTGAGTCGTGAAGCTCCGTTTCTGCAAGATATTCGGTGCCGCCGTGACGAAGCTCCGCCCCCTCCTCATCCTCTGTTGTGGTGAGCGGCGCCCCCTGCCAGGAGGTTTCGGTGAAGACCACGGGTGGCAGATCTGAAGCGGGGGAGGACGAGGGCCCGGTCGTGAGCGGCGTGAGGTACCGCCAGTTGTCGTCTTCCTCCTCATCCGGTTCAGTGGGGAAAACCACCATCTCTTCTTCATCCTCCTCTTCCTCAGAATCATCCCGGTGTGGTACATCAGGCTGCAGGGGCTCCCGGCTGGGCAGGGTCCCGATTTCAGGAGCTGTGGGCACTTGAGTGACTGCACGGCCCTTCTCATCATCAAACGGGTCCTGGGACGCCAGGCGTTTGTCAGGCCCAGCTGTGGCCTCTTGTTCTTTCTGACGGGCGAGTCCGAGGGCAGAGGGCGTTGCTGTGGCTGTGGATTGGGCGTGGTCTTCAGCACCTGCTCTTGACGGCCCGGGTGAGGGGTGGAGGGGGAAGCCGCTAGATTCTGAATCACTCTCCCATTGCTCTGGGTCCACGGGCTCAGCCGTAGGGATGAAGAACAAAGAAGAGGAGTTTGTCTCACTGGGCTTTTGGCTCAGAGAAAGTGGTGAAGATGACGGTTCTGGAGATGAAGGGCTGTAATCTGATTAAAAGAAAGCAAACATGTCGGAAACATAAATCTGCAAAAACAGAAAACACAGAGCTGAGTATAAACTCTGTATCTGTAGTATACTGTGCAATTGCCAGACTCTGCTACTCCAAATCATGCTTACATTGTACTATGATATGCCACAGTATTGTTGGTTGTAGTACGGTATGATTGAAGTGGAATTTTGTACAGTACAGTATATCGCAAGTATAGTAGGCATAGTATTATAGAGACTGACGAATATTGCCTTTTAATGACTTTTACCAATACATACCGATAATTTTAATTTTTAAGTGTCTGATAGCCAATAATTATTATTTTTATTTATGCTGTTAGACTACACTAATAAAAGCATTTTAAAGCATTATAGATATATAATAAAGTTAAATATTATAATAACATTAAACATTAAAATGTTTTTATTTTTAAATAATATTAAATATATTTCTGTTGTTGTTATTTATGCCATTATATTGATGTAAAGTTGTATTGTGATTTAAATGGTCGCAAATTTATTTTCATCTTTGTATTTGCTTATGTCTACACATTTCTCCCTTAAGGATTAATAGGTTGTTTATCACTGTTTATCGGTAGACTCAATATTACAAACCGATAAGTTTAAAATTGTAAATATCGGTAAAAATTGTCCATCTCAAGCGGGATATAGCAAAGTATAAAGTATGCTATAACATATAAAAGCATGTTATAGTAATGCACAGCATGGTAAACAGTTTAAGTCTAACAGGATAGTTTGTTGTGTAGTACGGATTACAAAAATACTGATTAAGAAAATGTTTTCACAGTATAGTATAGTAGGATGTGGTGTAGTAAGATCTGACGGGAGTACACTGTCTTATTCATCTTTAGTTTCTCGAGAACAGCAGATTTGAGCAGCTGCACTGCAGCACTGCACCTGCGTCTGGCACAACACACACATCAGGGACCCGAGAGCTCTTGATCGCAGCCTGATTATTCATGAGACACACACACTGCCACACTGAGACATGCTGTAATGAGGAGAGCTATTGTCTAGTGTCAGCAGGTGAG